>NC_091953.1:137675509-137780509 GCF_031021105.1 Erythrolamprus reginae | reverse complement strand
CATTCAGTACTTGCCAAAGAAAAGAACTTAAGTGGATTATTTTAAACATAAATTGCATATTTTTGTACGGGGTTTTTTTTAAAGGGAAGATAGGTAATTTTGCAGGATAACAGACTCTTGTGCTTAATCCAAAGAATGTTAATTCTGATTAAATGGGAGTCCACTCCCTCCACTATAATTAGCATCGCGAGGCTCGTAGCAAAACCACAAAGACTCTCTCAACCTCTCTCCATCCTAAGGAATTCTTTCTCTTTAGCCTAGTTAAGGGTCTCGCTTGCAGCCCCTGCCACCCCCGCACCAGATTTTGGGGATTTAAAATCTAAAATCAGAAAGAAACGAATGTCAGCTTTGACCACAGAAATCAAAAAATGACCATCGGGTGCAAATCAACGTGAAACTTGAGTTGGAGAACTTACCGCAAAAATAAAATCGCTCCAACTTTGATGGCCAAATAGATGTTTGAGGGAAAAGCTTTCTGGAGGGATCTGTTTCTATGGACCCCAAGAAAAGAGATGGAGAAATAGTGAGAGAAAACGAAATCTTGCATGGTGCTGAAACAAAACCCACCTTCTCCTTTGTCAATTCTGCATTTAAGCAAGAAATGCCTAAATTCTTGCATTTAGGCAGGAAATTACATTTAGGCAAGAAAAACCACAATGCACAGATACAGTATATGTGATCCATTGCTCAACAGTAGTAACTGCGAGAGGGATCTTGGTAAATCCACAGTCACTGAATGTAAACATGCCTGGGATAAACACAGATCCATCCTAAGATAAAATACAAGAAATAGTCTAAGGGCAGACTAGATGGACCAAGAGGTCTTGTTCTGCCATCAATCTTCTAGGTTTCTATCTTGGAGTCCTAGTGGTCAAGCATTTAAATAGGAGCCAGCTGTGTGCAGCAGCTGCCAAAAAAGCCAACACAGTTCTAGGCTGCATCAACAGAGGGAGAGAATCAAGATCACGTGAAATGTTAATAGTACTTTACAAGGCCTTGGTAAGGCCACACTTGGAATACGGCATTCAGTTTTGGTCTCCACGATGCAAAAGGATGCGGAGACTCTAGAAAAGGTGCAGAGAAGAATGATAAAGATTATTAGGGGACTGGAGGCTAAAACATATGAAGAACAGTTGCAGGAACTGGGCACAGCTAGTTTAATGAAAAGAAGGACCAGGGGAGAGACATGATAGCAGTGTTGTAATATCTCTCAAGGGTTGCCACAAAGAAGAGGGAGTCAAGCTCTTCTCCAAAGCACCTGAAGGTAGAACAAGAAGCAACGGGTGGAAACTAAACAAGGACAGAAGCAACTTAGAACTAAGGAGACATTTCCTGGCAGTTAGAACAATTAATCCATAGAACAGTTGCCTCCAGAAGTTGTGAATGCTCCAAAACTGGAAGTTTTTAAGAAGATGTTAGATAATCATTTGTCTGAAATAGTGTAGCGTTTCCTGCCTAAGCAGGGGGTTGGACTAGAAGACCTCCAAGGTCCCTTCCAACTCTGTTAAATAATAGGGTTAAATAAGGTTCAGGAGGGAAGTGTTTTTAATAGGAAAGTGAACACAAGAACAAGGGGGCACAATCTGAAGTTAGTTGGGGGAAAGATCAGAAGCAACATGATAAAATATTATTTTTGTGAAAGAGTAGTAGATCCTTGGAACAAACTTCCAGCAGATGTGGTTGGTAAATCCACAGGAACTGAATTTCAACATGCCTGGGATAAACATGGATCCATACTAAGATAAAATACAGGACATAGTAGAAGGGCAGGCTAGGGGGTCTTTTTCTGCCATCAATCTTCTATGTTTCTATTATTATCATCACATGACCCAGAATTTCTTCTTTTCTTTTCTTTTTAAAAAAAAACAACCTCTGATAGGGAGGCAGCACATTTAGGCTTCCTGCCAAGTTGGTAAATAATTCCAGCACCCACTGTTATTTTTTTAATGATAAGCGGAGCCTGCATGTCCTTGCTGTAGAGATTGAAACACACGTCGGGTAACGATTGAGTAAAAAGACCGCAGAGGCTGGGGCGACCTTGCCTTATCACCCAAACTGTTCCGGAGCTGAGATCTGTGTCTCCATCCCTTGTTGCCCCCCCCCCCAACCTTGGCTAATCTTATCTCGACACAACTGACAGTGAGCTGGGAGAGGTGTAACACCCCCCTTGCCACAAAACCTTGGGACAAACGAGTTTGTCCAGAGCCTGGTAGATTATTTACAGAGTGGGACCTATCGCAGGCAAATCTCGCCCTGCATTGAACATGTCGAACTCTCTCTCTCTCTTTCTCCCGCTCGCGCTCTCTACTCACCAATCACAATGAGGGTGTAGTTCACGTTAGTGCTGCCAAAGCCGTTGGTGGCTTTGCAGATGTAGGTCCCAGCATCCTCGTTTTCCACCTCCTTGATCTTCAAGCCCTGTTGGAGGACGCGGAACCTCATCCAGCCACTGTGGATCGTCCGCCCGTCTTTCGTCCACATAGTGAGGGGCGGTGGATCACCTTCGACCGGACACAGAAGCCTGATGGTCCTTCCTAACCTCGCGGATTGCCGGTGGATGACTTTGTCGGCGATTCTGGGAGGGCCTGGAGAAGAAAAGGAGGAAATTTGTGGGTTATTGATAGCGAAGAGATGGAAAGTAGGAGCTACAACAAGTGCCGCCTCTATGTTGGTTGAGGCAGGCAGGATTCCCTTGGGGACCATTTGTTGGGGGTCAGGGGAAAAGGAGGGTTTTGACTTCTCTTTCTGCTCAAGATCCCCATGGACAATTGGGGGGCCACTCTGGGATACAGAATGCTGGACACGATGGGCTTTGGCCCGATTCAGCATGGGTCATCTTATGTTCTTAGATATTTTGCACAGATTACAGAAAGGTGGAAATCCATTGTTTCTGGACCAAGATTTTGGAGCTATGGTTCTGAATATCTAGAGGTTCTCCATCATCCCAAAGGTGCCATTGGCTGCCATATACTGCACAAGTCAAAAAGAGGCCTGTGAAAATATTAACTGACCCCTCGCATCCTGGACATAAATTGTTTCAACTCCTACCCTCAAAACATCACTACAGAACACTGCACACCAAGACAACTAGACACAAGGACAGTTTTTCCCCCAAATGCCATCACTCTGCTAAACAAAGAATTCCTTCAACACTGTCAAACTATTTACTAAGTCTGCACTATAATTCTCATCATTCCTATCACCTATCACCTATCTGCCGGAACTGTGGCAAAGAACTGGTGAGATCATAAGCCCGAAAAAGTGGTCGAAAATAGAAAGCAAAACTACTGTGGGACTTCCGACTTCAGACTGACCGAGTTCTGAAGCATAACACACCAGACATCCTGATTGTGGAGAAAAAGAAAGCATGGATCATCGACATCGCAATCCCAGGAGACAGCAGAATTGAGGAGAAGCAGCTAGAGAAATTAGTGAAATACGAAGAGCTGCAAAGACTCTGGCATAAGCCAGTGAACGTGGTCCCAGTGGTCCTTGGCACGCTGGGCGCAGGGCCAAAGGATCTCAGCAGACATTTGAAAACCATTGGAATTGACAAAATCTCCATCTGTCAATTGCAAAAGGCCACATTACTGGGATCGGCACACATAATTCGCTGCTACATCACGCAGTCCTCGGTGCTTGGGAAGCGCCCGACTGGTGATGAAATACGAAATCCAGCATAGTGATCTCGTTTGCTGTGTTGTATTGACATAATAGTAATAATAATAATAATAATAATAATAATAATAATAATAATAATAATAATAATAATAATATTATTATTTATTAGATTTGTATGCCGTCCCTCTCCGATCCCACACTCACGCACCAGAGGCATAGAGCTGAGCGCAATTGGCCGTAACGGCAGGAGCCCAATGAGGGACAATAAGGAGCACAAATATTTAATTTCCATCTTGATGGATATTGAAAAGGCTCCTACACATGGTTGAAACACTCCTGGTTCACTCAAGCCTGTCGGTCATCAGAGAGTTGGTCGCCAAGGGAGCACTAGGCTCCACCCACCTGACCGGATGCCGCTATTTAGGTTCTTTTATCCTCTGCACATACCCAGAATGCTTTGTGCATGGTGGGCGGAGCCTCACACTCCCTTCCCAACCAGCTCTCCAATGACTGACAGGCACAAAAGAACCTGGGAGCATTTCACCGTTGGTCCTACAACAAAAAAATTCTGCTTGTTTTGTCTGGGGGGGAAACGGTTCACCCAGAAGAAGAGAAAGACACTTGCAAGCTTTTATAAACAAGCAAAATGTTATTAAATTGGTTTTGATGTCTCGGCTTATAAAGAGAAGCAGACAAATGGACTGATTTATTTCCCTTCATCGAGATTACAACTGGAATACTCCCATAGTCGGGGTATTTTTTAAAAAAAAATAGGAGGGAGCCCACCTGTTGCCAGGAACAGCTGAGCCATCTTGAATTTAATTTCTGCTCCTCTGCCACAGATGGGGGGAATTTAGCTGCTTTCTGTATGGAAATATTAAAAGGCCACTTTCCCCGTTTCTCACCCTACGAGATCAGAGGTCTTCAAATCTTGGCAACTTTTAAGGCTTGTGGACTTCAACTCCCATTCTGGGAGTTGGAAGTCCACAAGTCTTATATTTGCCAAGATTGAAGACCTCTGTGTTAGATGTAGCCTCTTTCCTTCCTTCCTTCCTTCCTTCCTTCTTTCTTCTTCCTTCCTTCCTTCCTTTTCTCTTTCCTTCCTTCATTCCTTCCTTCATGTTCTTTCTTCCCTTCCTTCCTTCCTTCCTTCCTTCTTTCTTTGTTACTCTCTGCAAATAATGTTTTCCAAGCCCTAAGTCTTTGCAGGGTTTTTTTCATTGCTGTACTAGGGCTGAATGTTTCTTTTCAGCCCTAACCAGGTGCTAATGAAGTTCCCAGCTCTTACTGGCTTTCATTGTTACTCTCTCTGAATAAGGTGTTTTTAAAATAATGTGGATAAAATAATGTGCTGAAACTGACCAGACTAAGGACACTAGCCAGATGAATACCTGGAAAGCAGATTATTTTCCTCCCCCAAAACTAAGGTGCGTCTTATACTCCAAAAACATAGCAATTTTCACCCAGAGAGATTCAGTGGATCATATAAGGTACATATAAAGCCCTTTTTTTGCTGAAACGAGTGTCTTGTCAGTCCCTGACCTTGTTTCCAGGCTACAGCACACCATCACAAAGACCTGTTTTGCCATATTTATGATGGATGGCTTGCAAAAGTCCTTCACCTTCTTCTACAACAACTCACAACTCACACAGAGGTTACAAAGTAGGTTTTGTTGCGCTTAATTTCCTTCCAAAGAAAACTTCCTGAGATGTGTGAAGTGTCTTTTTCAGATCTAAAATTGCAGTGCTTTGGAAAATAATAAAGTGGATTATTCTCAAATTTGTGGTTCAATCCCTAAACAAGGTGAAGGCACCGGACGAAGGGTGAGAAATCTTTGAAACTTTCTTTTGGCTGAGTCTGAACCAGAGACAGTCAGAAGAGGATTTCATCTTAATTGATATAAAATATATCAAGAAGAAAAGAATGGTAAACTGCCAAAAAGCCTAAAAACCTCAACCAATGTCAAACGTGTTTGTTAATTTTGTTTAATTGTTTAATGAAGTTTATTTAAAAGAAGAAGAAGAGGATTTTGTAAAACACCTGCTCCCTGTCAAGATCATTTCTCATCCTTCAAAACCACTCATGCCAAACAACAAA
Organism: Erythrolamprus reginae; assembly: GCF_031021105.1. NCBI lineage: Eukaryota > Metazoa > Chordata > Lepidosauria > Squamata > Dipsadidae > Erythrolamprus > Erythrolamprus reginae. The sequence continues at coordinate 137,774,790 of NC_091953.1, read as the reverse complement.
ACCTATTTCTTTTTCAAATCATGGCTATTTTGGTTTAAACCAGTACTTCTCAAATTTTTTATGTTACACCAAAAATAAGAAGAAGTAAACATTTCACACCCACCCAACTCTCCGTTGGGACAAGGATTTACAATATTTGGCATGTTATTGCTGGAAAAAAAATCAAGATTTTTCACAAACACAAGTGTAATGTGTTTAAGTGACGCCTTAATTTATTTGGTTTCATGCTGTCCTCTGCCAACATTTTTAGACACAGTAAACATAGCGGTCTTTCTTCGTCTCCCACCATAGTCACAGTGAAGCCAAGCGCTAAATAAAGCCCTACATGGCATTGGACCCGAATACCTACGGGACCGCCTTCTGATGCACAAATCCCAGCAGCCGATTAGGTCCCACAGAGTCAGACTTCTCCGGGTGCCGTCTGGCGGGACCCAGGGGAAGAGCCTTTTCTGGGGTGGCCCTGGCCCTCTGGAATCAACTCCCCGCAGAGATTTGAACTGCTGCCACCCTCCTCACCTTCCGCTAGACTCATCTATGTTGCCAGGCATGGGGTAATTGATCTATCCCTTGGCTAGTAAGATTTATGTATGGTTATGACTGAGTAGTATTGTTTATTTTTAATGATAGGGGTTTCTTAGCTAAAGTTTTAATTATTAGATTTGTTGTACATTGTTTATTGTTGCTGTGAGCCGCCCTGAATCTTCAGAGAGGGGTGGCATACAAATCTAATAAATTATTATTATTATTATTATTATTATTATTATTATTATTATTATCATCATCATCATGTCAGTACAACACAGCAAATGAGATCACTATGCTGGATTTCGTATTTCATCACCAGTCGCGCCCTTCCCAAGCACCTAGGTGTTCTGTCTGGGTTCCCCCAGACCTCAACACCAACTGAAAAAAACAGCCAGACACTCTGGTAAAAGCCAAAAGTATTTTATAGCTGGAAAAAATAAACACAGAGGAAAACCTGTTCTTCCCAACAGACAGGCTATAATACTTTACAGCAGAGTCCTGATGTCCAGACAATACAGCAAGCTTCTTGCTGGCACACCCACCCCAAGGTTTCAGTAGTCAAAGGCACAAACTAGGATTCCAAGACGCCAAAGTTCACAGCCAGGTCCCAAGACTCTCAAAGATAAAACTCCACAAGCCAGGAAGGGTGGGTCTGCCTTTTAGCCTTTCCAAAGAGCACCACACCCAAACCCAGCTGTTGCCTCTTTAATGCTGAAAGTACTTAGCCAATTGATCCCTTCTCTGAGTAGCTCTTCTCTGTCGCAGATCAATTATGGCTTGTGCATTTTCCTCTAAGGAATCCAGGCTGCTTGCTGGGGAGAGCTCCCTCTGGGGGGACTCTGGCTGTCCTCCCTCTTCTTCAGCCTGGGATTCCTCCTCCTCGTCTGCCTGCACCTCCTGTTCCTCAGCCTCTCCCTCTGAGCTGGAAACCGACAGAAGATCAGCCGTTCCCTGAGGGGCCTCAGACGGAACCACAACACCAGGACTGTGTGATGTAGGGGCGAATTATGTTTGCTGATCCCAGTAAAGCAGCCTTTTGCAATTGACAGATGGAGATTTTGTCAATTCCAATGGTTTTCAAATGTCCACTGAGATTCTTTGGCCCTGCGCCCACCGTGCCAAGTACCACTGGGACCACTTTCACGGGCTTATGCCAGAGTCGTTGCAGCTCAATTTTTAGATCTTCGCATTTCACTAATTTCTCTAGCTGCTTATCCTCAATTCTGCTGCCTCCTGGGATTGCAATGTCGATGGTCCATACAGTACTTTCTTTTTCTCCACGATCACAATGTCTGGTGTGTTATGCTTCAGAATTCAGTCAGTCTGAAGTCGGGAGTCCCACAGTAGTTTTGCTTGCTCATTTTCGACCACTTTTTCAGGCTTATGATCCCACCAGTTCTTTGCCACTGGTAAATGGTAGTTCCGGCACAAGTTCCAAGTTATTATTATTATTATTACATATGGTTCGTCCTATTTCCTCGTCTTAGCTTTCGGGAGACTTACGTTTGTCTCATGATCTCCGTCTCTCTCCTCCTTTCTTTTCATCCCTGTTCAATATTTTTCCAGGTGTCTTTTAAGGGTTTTTTATCTGCACTTCATATCTCCTGCTCTGTGCTGTGTGCTATTTATTGTTGGGTGCAAAAAAAACCTACCCCCTGCGGCAACCTCCCCCCCCCCACATTCCCGGGGGTCACACGCCCCCCTGGCATCACACACACCTGTGGGGGGTACCCCACTATTTGAGGAACACTGGTTTAAACAGCCAATGCAACCCGCAAAATTTGACTATTCACACACACACACCAAAAAAATCCAATGCAGCTCTGCTAAGAAATTCTCTTGCTGTCGTTCCAGGAGCAGAAAAGTTCTTTTCAATCAATTTTATCGCCTTGAGAGCCTCTGCCCCCTTTCTCCTTTCGGAAAACCCAGCCGGCCTCACGCAGCCCCTGAACGGCATCTCTAGGGTTCAGCTCAGCCCAGCCGTGGTGCAGCTTGTGCCAGGATATAAATGCAAATTTACGATGCTGCAGGAAATGTCTCCAGCTCTCCTTGAGGTTCGAGGGGAGGGGGGTTCGAACAGAGGGACACAGTTTAGTAACACTCTGAAATGGAAGGTTAAGTACTTTACCGCCCCACACATTCCTGAAATGCAAGGAGAACTTGTTTTATTGTTCTGCGGAGGCAGGCGGGCAGGAGGAGCCCCTGTCGACAATTGTTTCGATTCAGCCTTGTTATTTTTACTGCAAAAGAGCGCTTATCTTCACACGGGACCCTGGCACAATTACCGAACCACATCCTAGGAGACCCATTGAGCCCTGGTTGAGTTCCAGGGGCTCTTGAACACAAACATTTCAGCCGAACAACAAGAGCGGAAATTCCAAAGAGGGATACCTTTCCTGAAAGGACCAGAAAATAAAAAAATAAAAGGACTATGATTATAATTACAATAATATGCTGGGATAAATTATTTTTTTTATACTAAATGTCTTTCTTTCTTTCTTTCTTTCTTTCCTTCCATCTCTTTCCTTCCTTCCGTCCGTCCGTCCGTCTTTCCTTCCCTTTCTTTCTTTCCTTCCTTTCATACTTCCTTCTCTTTCCTTCCTTCTGTCCATCCATCCTTCCTTCCCTTTCTTTCTTTCCTTCCTTCCATCCTTCCTTCTCTTTCCTTCCTTCACATCCATCCATCCTTCCTTCCCTTTCTTTCTTTCTTTCTTTCCTTCCTTCCTTCCTTTTTTGGTAAGGCCGTGCATGCATGCAAAAGTTTGCAAAGGGTACGTCCATTTCAGGGGTGGAAAGTTTGAAAATATTTAGGACAAACTATTTCACACTTTACAAGAGAGACCTGTTTAACTCTTCATTAAAACAGCGCAGATAACACTGGGGAACAATTTATAATACGATGATTTTTGAGGTTTTTTATAGTTAAATAGACCTGCTGGTTTCAAAACTGTAGTTAGTTTTCTTCTACCACGTCAAGTTCTCTCTCTCTCTCTCTCTCTCTCTCTCTCTCTCTTCTCTCTCTGTCTCTCTCTGTATATATAATATAGTTAATTAGGCAACATGAGCATCCAATTGCATTTTTTTACATAGCCCTCTTGCTAACTTCCCGGAAAATCTTGGTGTAGTCTGTGATGAGCAGGGTGAGCGATTCCACCAAGATTTGAAGATCATGGAGGCACGAGTATCAAAGTAGGTGGGATGGACATATGACGGCTGACTATTCTTGGAGCATCAAGCGAGAAACTTCCCTGAAGGCTCCAGAATGTGAAAAACAGCCCAATGGATAAACTGGAAGTCCATTTTTCTGAACTTCCAGTTTGCCCTTTTGGACATGTTTTCACTGTCTCAGGCTTCAGTGAGGGCCGTCAAAGCCCCATGAAGTGGTATATAAGTCTAAGTGCTATTGCTATTCCTTCCTTCCTTCCTTCCTTCCAATGCAGTATTGCATGCTGAGTCAGCCCACCGTCAGGAGTTCAATGCTGATTAGCTGAAGATTGACGCAGCCTTCCGCCCTTCCAACATGGGTCAAAGGAGGACCCAGATTGTTGGGGGCAAGAGGCTGATTCTGTCAACCGCTTAGAGAGGGCTGTCAAAGCACTAGGAAGCAGTTTATTATTATTTTTATTATTATTGTTGTTGTTGTTGTTGTTGTTGTTATTATTATTATTATTATTATTATTAGGATTTGTATATAAGTCTAAGTGCTATTGCCCTCCCTCCCTCCCTCCCTCCCTCCCTTCCTTCCTCCCTCCTTCTTTCCTTCTTTCCTTCCTTCCAATGCAGTATTGCATGCTGAGTCAGCCCACCGTCAGGAGTTCAATGCTGATTAGCTGAAGATTGACGCAGCCTTCCATCTTTCTGGGTGGGTCAAATGAGATTGTTGGGGGCAAGAGGCTGATTCTGTAAACCGCTTAGAGACGGCTGTCAAAGCACTAGGAAGCGGTTTATAAATCTAAATGCTATTGCCCTTCCTTCCTTCCTTCCTTTCTTCCTTCCTTCCTTCCTTCCTTCCTTCCTTCCTTCCTTCCTTCCTTCCTTCCTTCCTTCCTTCCTTCCTTCCTTCCTTCCTTCCTTCCTTCCTTCCTTCCTTCCTTCCTTGGTGGGTCAAATGGGGACCCAGATTGTTAGGGGCAAGAGGCTGATTCTATCAACTGCTTAGAGACGGCTGTCAAAGCACTAGGAAGCAGTTTATAAGTCTAAATGCTGTTGCCATTGCTGCCCCGGGTGTCGTTCAAGAGAGCCAGCGAGGGAGACGTAGCCCAGCTGCTGCTTCTCGCATGACCAATCCCGTGCAACCAGGCAGCGGAAGTCCGCGTTCCTTTGTTGTCCGCGAAGCGGTTAGAAGGCCAGTTTCAATTCATTCTTAAATTTCCAGATGCAGTTTTTGGTGTGTGTGTGTGTGAGTGTGTGTTCAAGAGCTCTTTGTTGCAAACTTCCCGTGCCTCCTTCAAAAAAGGGGGGTGGGAAGCTCCAGGGACTTCACATTGCTAGACTGTGAGGTAAGAGCTCCATGAAGTGGGATTCCAGTGTGCCGGTGTTTCCCCCGTTCATCAGGTGGGCAGGTCCTGCAGTGGGGGCTTTGCCAGTGCGGTGACACCACTGCGGATTTGGGTTTGGAAGCGGGAGAGGCAGAATTGAAGGAAACGGTGCTGTTGCCTCAGAGGCCGTTGAGATCCGAGGGGAAACTTTGATGGGTTTTCCAGTTCCCAGCATCCCCCACCCCCACTTGTCACATTCATGACTTGTCACACCAGAGTCCTTCAAGCAGACTGCGATGCCTCCCTCTCCCCCGCACTCTCTCTTTCTCTCTCTGTTTGTCTTGCTCTCTCTCTCTCTTCCCTTCCTCTCTGTTCCTGTCTCTCTGTCTCTGCCTCTTTCTCTCTCTGTTTCTCTGTCTCTCTGTGTGTCTCCTCTTCTCTTCTCTCCTCTCCCTCTCTGTCCCTTTCTCTATCTCTCTGTCTCTCTGACTCTCTCTCTGTCTGTATCTGTCTGTGTGTGTCTGTCTGTCTCTCTCCCTCTCTCCCACTGTGTTTCTGTCCGTCTCTTTGTCTCTCTCTGTCTCATCTCTCTGTCTTTTTGCCTCTCTCTCTCTCTCTTCTCTGTGTCTCTTCTGTCTGTCTGTCTGTCTTTCTCTCTCTCTTTCCTCTCCCTCACTGTCCCTTTCTCTGTCTCTCTCTGTCTCTCTGTCTCTGTGTGTGTGTGGGTGTGGGTGTCCTCTGTCTGTCTGTCTCTCTGTGTTTGTGTCTCCATCACTTTGTCTCTCTGCCTCTGTCTTTTTGTCTCTCTCTGTGTGTGTTTCTCTCTTTATCTCCCCTGTCTGTCTCTCTGTGTGTTTGTGTCTCTATCTCTGTCCCTTTGTCTCTCATTGTCCCTTTGTCTCTCTGACTCTTCTCTGTTTCTCTCTGTCTCTTCTGTGTGTGTGTGTGTGTTTCTCTGTCTCTGTCTCTCAGTGTGTCTCTCTCACAGTCTCTTTCTCTCTGTGTGTGTGTCTCTCTGTCTCTCTCTCTCGCTCTGTCTCTCCCACTCTCTCTCTGTTTCTGTCTCTCTTTGTGTGTGTCTCTGTCTCTCTCTCTCTCTCTCTCTCTCTGTCTCTGTCTCTTTCTCTCTCTCACTGTCTCTCTCTCTCTCTCTCTCTCTTACAGTAGCTAGAAAGCAGAGGACACATGGTGGTTTCTTGGAGGCTGATAACAACCCTTCTGAATTGGGCTTGTTGTGGAAAAGGCCAGAGAGGACCTCTCGCCTTCCATCACCTTCTCTGAGTTTGTGAAATCAGCAAATATAAAAACACGTTCTGTTGTGTTGTCTTTGCGCAAGAGGTAGAAGCAGACGCCAGCAGGTCGTTCTGATCCGGTTCCTGTTTATTTGCTGCAGCTCTTGTTACGGCCCAAGAATTTGAAGCACATCAACGGCAGAAACTCATTGGAATCCCCTCCCTGCTTCGTGTACCTACTCGGTTCTTTTTCCCCTTTGAGGAGAGAACTGCAATGCCCTAAATGGGGATGTTGCAAAGCAGTTAGAAGCATCAACACTTCTTCTGGCTCTAACAAGCTTGAAGGGAAAGACCAGGACAAACAGGGATTTGGAAGTCAGAGACTCATTTTGGATTTCCATGAAATAAACCAGAAGGAGCTGGGACTTGAAGCCTACGTATCTTCAGATTGGCAATGTTGAGAAACACCGGACTAATTAGAAGCCTAGTAAGCCCCCACCCCAATATCTCAGCAAGCAGGTGTTCCCATCTCTTCTTCAGTATTCTTGGATAACCTTTCTTTCTTTCTTTCTCTCTCTCTCTTCCTTCCTTCCTTTCATCTTCTTTTCCTCTTCCTCACTTTCTTTTTCTCTTTCTTTCTAATTTACTTTCCTTCTTTCTTCTTTCTTTCTCTCTCTCTCTCTCTTCCTCTCTTTCATTTTCCTTTCCTTTTCCTCACTTTCCTTCTTTCTTTTTCTCTTTCTTTCTAATTTACTTTTTCTTTCTTTCTGCTTTCTCTCTCTCTCTTTTTCTTCCTATGTTTCCTTCCTTTCATCTTCCTTTCCTCTTACTCACATTCCTTCTTTCTTTTTCTTTCTTTCTAATTTACTCTTTCTTTCTTTCTGCTTTCTCTCTCTCTTTTTCTTCCTTTCATCTTCTTTTCCTCTCCCTCACTTTCTTTTTCTCTTACTTTCTAATTTTCTTTCTCTCTCTTTCTTCCTTCCTTTCATCTTCCTTTCCTCTTCCTCGCTTCCTTTCTTTTTCTCTTTCTTTCTTTCCAATTTACTTTCTTTCTTCTTTCTCTCTCTCTTTTTCTTCCTTCCTTTCCTCTTCCCTTCCTCTTCCTCACTTCCTTTCTTTTACTTTCTTTCTAATTTACTTTCTTTTTTCTTTCCCTCTCTTTCTCTATCTTTCTTCCTTCCTTTCATCTTCCTTTACTCTTTCTTTCTTTCTTTCTTTCTTTTCTTTCTTTCTTTCTTTCCCTCTCTCTCTCTCTTTCTCTTCCTTCCTTCCTTCCTTCCATCTTCATTTCCTCTTCCTCTCTTTCTTTCTTTCTTTCTTTTTTCTTTCTTGACTGAAATTCTAAGACCTTGCAGACAAAGCCCTATCGGGCTACCAAATTTAAATGAGAAGAGCCAGAAATAAGGAGAAAACTTTCTGACAGTGAGAGCAAATCCATGGAAGAGAAATCTAAATGTAAACACCTTGAATGAAATAAGATTAAATTGAGAAAACAAAAACAAAAAAGAGCAGTTTGGGGACAACAGTGGATGACTGAGAAATCTCGGTAAACAAAATGTGAACTCGTTTCACCCTTCTGCCTTTCTTTGAAAGAAGATTTCAGGATTATTTTGAAATCGTTTCTAAATAAACTGCTTCTTTATCTAGGCTGTGTAATCTAGCAGACAGCTAGGAGTGTGGGGGACCCCTGCCCCCACCACCCCTCCAGGAAATAAGGATTCACCTACAAATCAATCTCTTTTGTTGATGTTGTTGCTGGCAAACTGGCCAAATCAAACGTCCAACAAGTAGTCTCTGTTTGATATAATGAGGACATGGCGGGAGGGGGGGGAGAGAACAACTGAACTAAGTGCTACAGAGATCCAATTAAGCTCTAAGTAACATCTGGATATCATATATATATATATATATATATATATATATATATATATATATATATATATATATATATATATATTTGTTTTCGTAGATTTTCACGGGTATATGTATGTAGATTGTTCTGAGTTCGGGTTTTGCCCTGTGTAATATTTTGCATATCTATGCGACGTTTCGGTGAAATCACATTCACCATCATCAGGCTGAAGTTTCCAAGCTTCGTGCTGTTGTAAAAGGGAATGTTTGCAACTGTCATTTCTTCCTAGTATATTTCTTCCACCCCCACACTATATACTAGGAAGAAATGACAGTTGCAAACATTCCCTTTTACAACAGCACGAAGCTTGGAAACTTCAGCCTGATGATGGTGAATGTGATTTCACCGAAACGTCGCATAAACATGCAAAATATTACACAGGGCAAAACCCGAACTCAGAACAATCTACATATATGTATGTATGTATGTATGTATGTATGTATGTATGTATGTATGTATCTATCTATCTATCTATCTATCTATCTATCTATCTATCTATCTATCTATCTATCTATATATATATATATATATATATATATATATATATGTCAATTTTTTTTTGACACATACAGAATATAGTTGTCGGCTATAAATAAATTAACTGCCTTGAAGTGGCCCTGGGTTGGGCCTACAGGCAAAAAGGAGCTGTGACATTCCTTCTAATATACCAGGGTGATCCGACATAAAAAAACATATATATATACACACACACACACACACACACACACACATTCGCAACAGAATCCCCTACGCAACTAGACTTACAATCCTGGGCTTAGAAAGCTTAGAACTACGTCGCCTTAAACACGACCTAAGCAGAGCCCAGTCAACGAACCAGTGGAAGTGATGTGCCGGTGCCTGGAGGCTGTTGGGGCCTGGATGGGTGTCAACAGACTCAACAGAGAGTGTCAACAGTGGCTGTGGGTTTTGCCTCCCAAGGACAATTCCATCTGTCCATCCATTACCCTGGTGGGGGGAAATTATTGACCCCCTCAAAGAGGGTCCGCAACTTGGGCGTCCTCCTCAATCCACAGCTCACATTAGAGAACCACCTTTCAGCTGTGGCGAGGGGGGCATTTGCCCAAGTTCGCTTGGTGCACCATTTGCGGCCCTATTTGGACCGGGAGTCACTGCTCACAGTCACTCACGCCCTCATCACCTCGAGGCTCGACTACTGTAACGCTCTCTACATGGGGCTACCTTTGAAAAGTGTTCGGAAACTTCAGATCGTGCAGAATGCAGCTGCGAGAGCAGTCATGGGCTTCCCTAGGTATACCCATGTTACACCATCACTCCGCAGTCTGCATTGGTTGCCGATCAGTTTCCGGTCACAATTCAAAGTGTTGGTTATGACCTATATAAAGCCCTTCATGGCACAGGACCAGAATATCTGCAAGACCGCCTTCTGCCGCATGAATCCCAGCGTCCGGTTAAGTCCCAAAGAGTGGGTCTCCTCCGGGTCCCATCGACTAAACAGTGTCAGCTGGCGGGCCCCAGGGGAAGAGCCTTCTCTTTGGCGGCCCCGACCCTTAAAACCCACCTCTGCCATCAGGCATGGGGGAACTGAGACATCTCCCCCTTGCCTATGTAGTTTTATGTATGATGTGTTTGTGTGTATGTTTTTTTATATACTGGGATTTTTAGGCTTTTTAATGTAAAATTGTTATTTTAGATTTTAATATTAGATTTGTTACTATATATTGTTCTTATGATTGCTGTGTGCCGCTCTGAGTCTTCAGAGAGGGGCGGCATTATTGTTGTTGTTGTTGTTGTTATATTATTATTATGTCAGTACAACACAGCAAACGAGATCACTATGCTGGATCTCGTATTTCATCCCTAGTCGGGCGCTTCCCAAGCACCTAGGACTGAGTGATGTAGCAGCGAATTATGTTTGCCGATCCCAGTAAAGCGGCCTTTTGCAATTGACAGATGGAGATTTTGTCCATTCCGATGGTTTTCAAATGTAATTGACAAAATCTCCATCTGTCAATTGCAAATTATTATTATTATTATTATTATTATTATTATTATTATTATTATTATTCCCTGGGGAAAAGGTGTGTCTTATACTCTGAAAAATACGGTACTTACCCTTAAAACCAAGATAATTTGGTTCTTAACTTTTTTCTCAAAATAAAGAAACAAGAGGAAGTTTTCTTCTTTTAAAAAATATGATTCTTTAAAAGGACAACATTGAAATATTCACCTCCAGAGCAGAAACGTGCAGCCTGCTGGTCGCTGACCTACGGGGCTGGGAATGCTTGAAATTATAATGTTTTCAGCAAGAGGAGAATTTAAACCCTCAACTGCAAATTGTAGGTTGCGTGGGCTGAATGGTGGCCATTCAGTAAAAGGAGAAGGCCTCTGGATGGGTTATTCCTTATTGTCAGTCTGCGGTAAGAGAAAAACACACACAAACACACACATATATACACACACACAATCCCTGGGGGCAGGGAAAGGGAATTGTGAAAGCTGGCTCCTGCAAATTCTTCTGAAATCAGAAGCTTGTTTATTTAGTATTTTTTCCAAAAGAAGCAATGAGGAGGTGAAGTACAAGGCCGAGGAAATCTACCGTATTTACCGAAGACATTTTGTAAGGTAAAGTCAGGAAACTAATTTCCTTTTTTTTCTTCATGGCTGACCAGTGTGGTCAGGCAGTAGGAAAAGCGAGTAGGATGCTTGGCTGCATAGCTAGAGGTATAACAAGCAGGAAGAGGGAGATTGTGATCCCGCTGTATAGAGCACTGGTGAGACCCTATTTGGAATAATATTGTGTCCAGTTCTGGAAACCTCACCTACAAAAAGAGATGGATCAAATTGAACGGGTCCAAAGACGGGCTACAAAAACGGTGGAAGGTCTTAAGCATAAAACTTACCAGGAAAGACTTCATGAACTCAATCTGTATACAGTGATCCCTCGATTATCGCGAGGGCTCCGTTCCAAGACCCCTCGCGATAATCGATTTTTCGCGATGTAGGGTTGCGGAAGTAAAAACACCATCTGCGCATGCGCGCCCTTTTCCCATGGCCGCGCATGCGCAGATGGTGGAGTTTGCGTGGGCGGCGGGGAAACCCTGATCTTCGTCTGCTCGCTGCTGCTGCGGCTGCCCAGCAGCTGATCTGCTCGGTGGCAGCAGCGAGGAGCCGAATCGGGCTTTCCCCTTTGCGTGGGCGGCGGGGAAACCCTGATCTTCGTCTGCTCGCTGCTGCTGCACGCAAAGGGGAAAGCCCGCCAGCAAGAGGGGGAGAGATAGAGAAAGAGAGAGAAGGAAAGAAAGAGATGAGAGAGGGAGGAAGAGAGTGTGAGAGAGGAAGAAGCAAGATAGAGAAAGAGAGAGAGAAAGAAAGATGAGAAAGGAAGGAAGAGAGTGACGTCATCGGGTGGGAAAAATCGCGATATAGCGTTTCGCGAAGATCGAGATCGCAAAAATCGAGGGATCACTGTAGTCTGGAGGACAGAAGGGAAAGGGGAGACATGATTGAAACCTTTAAATATGTTAAAGGGTTAAATAAGGTCCAGGAGGGAAATGTTTTTAATAGGAAAGTGAACACAAGAACAAGGGGACAGAATCTGGAAGTTAGTTGGGGGAAAGATCAAAAGCAACGTGAGAAAATATTATTTTACTGAAAGTGTAGTAGATGCTTGGAACAAACTCCCAGCAGACGTGGTTGGTCAATCCACAGTCACTGAATTTAAACATGCCTGGGATAAACATAGATCCATGCTAAGATAAAATACAGGAAATAGTATAAGGGCAGACTAGATGGACCAAGAGGTCTTTTTCTGCCACCTATCTTCTATGTCTCTATGTTTCAATGACCGTGCCGTTCCCAAGGATGAAAAAGCCTGCAGGTGCCTTCATCTCATTTTTATTGTTCGTGAGTCACCCGGTCCTTTCAGGTATAGGGCCTATAAGTTAAGCAGGTGAAAACTGTCCCTTGCATCGCCTTTGTTTATTTGGGCACAGGGAGAAGGATTTTATCACCGCCTCGAGAACACCGGCTTCCATCGCACCCTACAAAACACCTGCTCAAAAAGCCGTGAAAACAATAGCAGGCATTGTTGCTGTTATCTTTTGAGTACTTTTAAAACCCTGGCATCCGTTTCTCTGCTGCCTCTGAGCCAAACAGAAGGGCTTTTTTCGAACAGTTGAAAGTAGCTTTTTAACAGTAATAAAAAATATACAGCTCTCCCAAGTTTCGCTGGCTGTGGAATTCTGGGAGTTGAAGTCCAGATATCTTCAAGTAGGCAAGGTTGGGAAACACTGCCTTAAGCTACAATTCAGGTTTTTGTCCCCCGGAGCGAAATTCAAGAGCTGGCCAGACACCTGTAGATCATTCATCATAAGCATTACTCTAAAGTACAGTGGTACCTCCACTTACAAACTTAATTCGTTCCGTGACCAGGTTGTAAGAAGAAGCGATTTTTTTCCACAGGAATCAATGTAAAAGCAAAGAGAGTGTGCGATTGGGGAAACCAACAGTTCAGATCTCACCACCAGCTCCAGGTGAACTAGCCTTCCATCCTTCCCAGGTGGGTCAAACCCAGATTGTTGGGGCAAGAGGCTGGTTCTGTAAACTGCTTAGAGAGGGCTGAAAAAGCACTATGAAGCGGTATATAAGTCTAAATGCTATTTATCATCTACCATTGCATGTATTCATCCATCCATCCATCTATCTATCTATCATCTGTTTAGAGTGCAGCACTTCAGGTTACGTCAGCTAACTACTAGCTGTAGTTCAGCGGTTCAAATCTCCCCACTTGCTCAAGGTTGACTCAGCCTTCCATCAAATGAGGAGCCAGATTGCTGGGGGCAATATATGCTGATTCTGTAAACCACTTAGAGAGGGCTGGAAAAGCACTGCAAAGCCATAGATAAGTTCAAATGCTATTGCTGCCTCTGGAGTAAATTTGAGATTTCCATGGACAATTGGTGGGCCACTGTGTGACACACAATGCTGGACTCAATGGGCTTTGGCCTAATTCAACAGGGCTCTTCTTAGGTTCTTAATCAACCCATGGAACAGATGTTGCCTTCAGAAGTTGTGGGAGTTTCATCCCTGGAAGCTTTCAAGCAGAGACTGGGCTGCCATTGGTCAGAAATGTTATAGGGTCTCCTGCTTGGGCCCTTGGGGGTTGGACTAGATGACCTCCAAAGCCCCTCCAACTCTTTCTTCTGGTCTCTTTTATATCAACCAACATGCTCCAGCCCCTCTCTGAAGCCAGTCTTCAGAGAGGGGCTGCGTACAAATCTAATAAATTATTATTATTATTATTATTATTATTATTATTATTATTATTATTATTATTATTATTTCTATTATTATTATTATTATTATTACTATATTTTGTTGTTGTTTTGTTGTTGTTTTTGCTATTATTACTACTACTACTACTACTACTATTATTATTATTATTATTATTATTATTATTATTATTATTATTATTTCTCCTTGGAGATTTCCCCCTCAAAGACCTTTTATTTATTTTATTAATTAATTTTTTATTTATATATGGAGTATACAAATGTATTTATATTTATTTATATACTCTAAAGAGGACTCAGCGGGGCTAACAACAGTCATAAATACAATAAGACACAGCAAGACACAGATTCCCCCTCTCTCTGTATTACATTTCTGTAAAAGAGGAGTTTGGGGTTGAATTTTAATTCCTTCCTTTACAATCCGAAAGGGGGAAAAGATCGAATCTTTCAGCTGCTGTACAACTTCGCGGTCTTTTTGCTCTGGAGAGAAGGAAAGAAGGGGGAGGGAGAGAGGGAACCTGGAGGGAAAAAAACAGCTCAAAGGTTTCCAAAAGTAGCCCAGGGCCCAAACAGATGTCATGAGCCACTTTTTACAAATTAGAAAAGGAAAGTAGCCCTTCGGGTTAATTGCGAAGAGAAGGCCACACACCGAGCAAGACGGGGAGATGCGAGAGACACGTGGAAAAGGAGGCTTCAATGCCCTGATTTTGAGAGAAGGAACGCAAAGTCTTTGCAGGATTTCTTTCACTGCTGCTTGATCCAAATTTTCTTAAACCCTAAGCAGGGGATAAAATAATGTGCTGAAGCTGACCAGACCCAGGACGCTAGCCAGATGGATACCTAGTAAGTAGACTCCCCCCTCCCCATTTTCCTCCCTAAAAAATACAGTACATTCTCAAAGTGATTTTCCTGGTAGAAATGACCAAATGACCAAAGAAAGTCTTCTTGGTTTCCTGCTTCTAAACATTGACTAGGGTATAACTCCATGGTTCTCAACCTTTCTAATGCCGTGACCCATTAAAGCTCCTCATGTTGTGGTGACCCCCAACCGTCAGGCATGGGGAAATGAAGCATCTCCCCCTGGGCACGTTTAATTTATACATGGTATGCTTGTGTGTGTGTCTCTTAGTATATGGGGTTTTTTAAATCTTCAAATATTTTAATTAATTGGATTATTATGATTTGTTTCACTTGTTGTGAGCCGCCCCGAGTCTTCGGAGAGGGGCGGCATACAAATCCAAATAATAAATAAATAAATAAATAAATAAATAAATAAAATAAGCCTAGCACTGATTCTCCCAGCAGAGCTTTCAGTGGATTGGCAAGAGGGTCCGAGGGACACTCCCCACTGCAAACACCTGATTGGTCAAATTGTAAAAATATACTGCTCAAAAAAATAAAGGAAACACTCCAATAACCCATCCTAGATCGGAATGAATGAGATATTCTCATTAAATACTTTCTTCTGTACAAAGTTTAATGTGCACGACAGCAGGTGAAATTGATTGATTGATTGATTGATTGATTGATCATGGAAACATAGAAGATTGACAGCAGGAAAAGCCCTCCTGGTCCATCTAGCCTGCCCTTAGACTATTTCCTGTATTTTATCTTAGGGTGGAACTATGTTTATCCCAGGCATGTTTCAATTCCGTTACTGTGGATTGACCAACCACGTCTGCTGGAAGTTTGTTCCAAGCATCTACGACTCTTTCAGTAAAATAATATTTTCTCACATTACTTCTAATCTTTCCCCCAACCAACCTCGGATTGTGCTCCCTTGTTCTTGTGTTCCCTTTCCTATTATTAAAAACACTTCCCTCCTGAACCTTATTTAACGCTTGAACATATTTAAATGTTTCGATCATGCCCCCCCCCCTTTCCCTTCTGTCCTCCAGACTATACAGATTGAGTTCATGAAATTTCCTGGTCAGTTTTATGCTTCAGACCTTCCACCATTTTTGTAGCCTGTCTTTGGACCTCCTCAATTTTATCAATATCTTTTTGTAGGTGAGGTCTCCAATCAATCAATGTTGCTTCCTAAGTGGACAGTTTGATTTCACAGAAGTTGGATTGACTTGGAGTTATATTGTGTTGTTTTAAGTGTTCCCTTTATTTTTTAAGCAGTGCATGTTCTAAGGCACCATAATGGAAGCTCTGGTTCTTATCACCATGGAAAATTTGTCTTTTCCTGCAGCCTTAGGCGACCCCTGTGAAATGGCCGTTCGACCCCCAAAGAGGTACTGACCCCCAGGTTGAGAACCACTGGCTAACTCAATTTTGTAACAGCACCCAAATTGTGTTTGTTTGTTTGTTTGTTTATTTGTTTGTTTATTTGTTTGTTTGTTTGTTTGTTTGTTTGTTTGTTTATTCAATTTTTATGCTGCCCTTCTCCTTAGACTCAGGGCGGCTTACAACATGTTAGCAATAGCACTTTTTATAACAGAGCCAAGCCTCTTGCCCCCACAATCCGTGTCCTCATTTGACCCACCTCGGAAGGATGGAAGGCTGAGTCAACCTTGAGCCGGTGATGAGATTTGAACCGCTGACCTTCAGATCTACAGTCAGCTTCAGTGGCCTGCAGTACAGCACTCTACCTGCTGCGCCACCCCAGCTCTATCTGTTCCTTTTCTTCTCCATCAACTTCCCTGCCCACCCCTTTGCAAGGTCCAGGTAGCTAAGAAGGAGGCAGAAGGTTTTAGTAGTGAGTAAAATTGCTTGGCTGGAATAGCTCAAGATTTTAGAGGCATTTGCACCAAGTTTGTAATCTTGTACTGAATCTTGCATTGTTTGTTTCGTTTGGGATTAGCCCGCTGTGGGAACGCAGCCACTGAGGTTTGCAAATTACACTTAATGGGTTCGGATGCTGAATGAGCCCAGACAATTGTGGTTTACGCTCTAAAACATGGTTGCAATTCCGCCACAGTGGACCGCAAATGACAAAGCCTTCTCTCTTTGAAGAAACCCATTTTAAGCATGTTCGAAATGCTTCACCTCGTCTTAACCTTCTTTTCTAAGTAACAACAATAAACATTCAGAAGACGTTCTCAAACTATTATTTTGATTTCTCTGGGAGAAAAGGACCGGATAGGTTTGTCTTTTTGTGTTCGGGAATGGGAAATATTATTCGGTTTTATTGCTTCGCGTACAGAAAGCGGCGACATAACCAGTCATTGGTTACTACCAGGGCGGTAGGGGATTGCGTACCACTAGCAGCTGCCGGGTTGCTCCAATGGCAATTTTATGGGCGCCGCCATAGTTTTTCTTCAATATTTATTTACTTACTTACTTACTTACTTACTTACTTACTTACTTACTTACTTACTTACTTACTTACTTACTTACCTACCTACCTACCTACTTACTTATTTACTTACTTAACTAACTTACTTACTTACTTACTTATCTATTAGATTTCTATGACGCCCTTCTCGAGGTGACTCAGGACAACGTACAACATTAAATATAACAATATATAAGAAATCTAATAACTATAAATATGAAAATTTACTAAAAAAAACATTTTTAAAAGACAGCTTGCCTCCAGAAGTTGTAAATCCTCCAACACTAGAAGTTTTTAAGATTTTTATTTCAGTACACATTGGTCATATACAAATCTATAATAATGTTTGTTTTTGTAGATTTTCACGGGTACAGGTATGACGGTCTTGGTATATTCGGGTTTCTTCCCGTGTAGGATTTAGAAATTTCTGGCGATGTTTTGACGAGGTCCCACTCGTCATCTTCAGGCTGGTGCTTCTGTCCTTGTTCTAGGGCGAACTGGCCTGAAGATGACGAGTGGGACGTCGTCAAAACGTCACCAGAAATTTCTAAATCCTACACGGGAAGAAACCCGAATATGCCAAGACCGTCATCTATAATAATGTTTATATACATGATGCTTGTAAGAGAGCAACATTAGGACAGGGGACAGAAGGCACACTGGTGCACTTATGCATGCCCCTTACTGACCTCTTAGGAATCGGGAGAGGTCAACAGTAGATAGTCTAAGGGCAAAGTCTTGGGGGTTAGGTGACAGATACTGCAGAGTCAGGTAGTGAGTTCCAGGCATCAACTACTCAGTTACTAAAGTCATATTTCCTGCAGTCGAGTTTAGAGCAGTTCACTTTAAGTAAAGTAAGATATTTAAGATATTTGGATAAGTATCTGTCTGAATAGTGTAGGGTCTCTTCCAGCAGATGTGGTTGGTCAATCCACAGTAGCTGAAATTGAAACATGCCTGGGATAAACACAGATCCATCCTAAGATAAAATACAGGAAATAGTATAAGGGAAGACGAGATGGACCATGAGGTCTTTTTCTGCTGTCAATCTTCTGTGTTTCTATGTCTCGGGGCTGGACTAGAAGACCTCCAAGGTCCTGTCCAACATTATATACACAATTTTGTGCTAATTTATTTCCTCCTGTTTTTGCAGTGTCTACTGGAGAGCTGCATGCAACAAAACTTCATTTTAATGCATGGCGGCGCAGCTGGTAAAGTGCTGTACTGCAGGCCACTGAAGCTGACTTATAGATCTGAAGGTCAGCAGTTCAAATCTCATCACCGGCTCAAGGTTGACTCAGCCTTCCATCCTTCCGAGGTGGGTAAAATGAGGACCCGGATTGTGTGGGCAATAGCCTAGCTCTGTTTAAAAAGTGCTATTGCTAACCTGTTGTAAGCCGCCCTGAGTCTAAGGAGAAGGGCGGCATAAAAATCGAATAAATAAATAAAATAAATGCTGATTCGTGCATCTTCAAAGTGGCACTAAACTTATTCGAAAGTCGTTTCTTTTCCTGGAAAGGAAGAGAATGTGAGCCAGGGAAACCTAATCTGTCCTTTGCTGGTTCCCTAGCCTTTCAAAAAAAACAAACAAAGGGCATTTCGTATTCTCTGCAATTACCCCCTCGAATCCATAAAAGCCTCCTGATAAAGAGACGGCGACGCTTTACCGAAAAAGTAACCGGAGGAGCCCATTCTGCCTTCGCTATTGTGCAAAATCCGATTCTTCAAAGGGCCAATTCTCGCTCGCTCGCTCAAAGACGGGGCTCCGTATCTCGGCTGAACATTAGCGTCACCCGATAGGGCTCCCGTACAGCACGGAGGCCTGGCCCTTCCTGGAGAATTAGGTTTTAAAATAATCAGGAGGCGCCATGAAGAAAGGCCTTTTTGTCACCGGTCGGGTCCATCCGGAGAAAACCGATCGGGGGCACCCCCGAAATTCACAGTCCCCAGGGAAGCCAAGAGATGATAACCTCCCAGGCCTGCGGAGGAAAAACCTTTCCTGATTTGCAATGCTAAGTAGGTCTTCTCTCCGTTCATAAAGCACTCTTATCCATGCCCCATTTGAACAATCAAAGCAGAAGGTCCATAAGAGGGAAAGAAATATTAGCCTGATATCCCATCAACTCCCACACTCACAAAAGGACTACAGTGGTCCCTTTACCTAAGAACGCCTCTACTTGCGAACTTTTCTAGATGAGAACCAGGTGTTCAAGATTTTTTTTGCCTCTTCTCAAGAACCATTTTCCACTTACAAACCCGAGCCACCAAACTGTAACCAAAAAGGCAGTGAGAAGCCTCCATGGAGCCTCTCTAGGAATCTCCTGGGAGGAAACAGGGGCAGAAAAGGTGAGGAGAAGCCTCCATGGAGCCTCTGTAGGAATCTCCTGAGAGGAAACAGGGCTGGAAAAGGCAGGGAGAATCCTCCGTGTGGCCTCTCTAGGAATCTCCTGAGAGGAAACAGGGCTGGAAAAGGTGAGGAGAAGCCTCCATGGAGCCTCTGTAGGAATCTCCTGAGAGGAAACAGGGCTGGAAAAGGCAGGGAGAAGCCTCCGTGGGACCTCTGTAGGAATCTCCTGGGAGGAAACAGGGCCGGAAAGGGTAGAGAGAATCTCCGTGGGGCCCCTCTAGGAATCTCCTGGGAGGAAACAGGGCTGGAAAAGCCAGGGAGAAGCCTCCGTAGAGTCTCTCTAGGAATCTCCTGAGAGGAAACAGGGCCGGAAAAGCCAGGGAGAAGCCTCCATGGGGCCTCTGTAGGAATCTCCTGAGAGGAAACAGGGCTGGAAAAGGCAGGGAGAAGCCTCTGTGGGGCCTCTGCAGGAATCTCCTGGGAGAAAACATGGACGGAAAGGGTGGGGAGAAGCCTCCATGGGGCCTCTCTAGGAATCTCCTGAGAGGAAATAGGGCCGGAAAAGCCGGGGAGAAGCCTCCGTGGGGCCTCTGTAGTAATCTCCTGAGAGGAAACAGGGCCGGAAAAGCCGGGGAGAAGCCTCCATGGGCCTCTCTAGGAATCTCCTGGAGGAAACAGGGCTGGAAAAGGTGGGGCCTCTGTAGTAATCTCCTGAGAGGAAACAGGGCCGGAAAAGGCAGGGAGAAGCCTCCATGGGGCCTCTCTAGGAATCTCCTGAGAGGAAGCATGGCCAGAAAAGGCAGGGAGAAGCCTCCGTGGGGCCTCTCTAGGAATCTCCTGGGAGGAAACATGGCCAGAAAAGGCAGGGAGAAGCCTCCGTGGGGCCTCTCTAGGAATCTCCTGGGAGGAAACAGGGCCTCCACCCTCCCTGTGGTTTCCCCAACCGCACACATTATTTGCTATAACATTGATTCCTATGGGAAAAATTGCTTCTTCTTACAAACTTTTCTACTTAAGAACCTGGTCACGGAACGAATTAAGTTCGTAAGTAGAGGTGCCACTGTATTTCCAACGTGGAAAAATAGGGAGTGTAGAAGAAACATCATTCTTTCTTGTGTGTCAGTTTCATTGTGTTCAGTAAATAATGTGGTGCCTTCCTTTCTGGACAACCCTCCTAAAATTTTACATTTTTCCCCCTTTTAGGTTTAAATCAAATTCCCGATACTTGGGAACTTAACCGGCAGCTGAATTCTCCGTTGGCTTTTGACGGGTACCGAGGTTAATTTTCAACGGAGGAAAAAACCTGAGCAAGAATTAGAACAAGTTAAGATACGGCAATGAAAGAGACTGTGCGAAAGCCCCCCCCCCCCCCCTGTCTCTTTTGGTTCAACACACCCACAGTCACAACATCACATGAGGGATAGCAGCATCATGAGAAAGACATTTCCCTGTGGTTGCATGAGTTTGTGTGTGTGTGTGTGTGTAGAAACCACCCACAATTCTAAAGCGCTTTCTGTTCCCATTCCTATACTCTGCTGTAACTTGAATAGATTCCAGGACAAGTGTCTACTAACCACACAAGAGAAGCTCTAAAATGCTCTTCTCTCTGTCTCTGTCTCTCTCACACACACACACACAAACAGCCTAAATGCTTTGATTGATAAAACAGGACGCCACACTAGTCCTGGCCTTGTATAACAAACCTGGCAATGACACACAAAGTTCTTTTGTTTATAAAAAGTTTTCTTAAGGTCGGTGGTTTTGTTTTCGTTTTTAAGAAATGGAATAAAAGGAGGAAAGAAGAGAAATGAGAACCGATAGCGTTGCTTCATCATTCAAGACAATGCTGAAAAATGACCTGTTGCCCTCAAAAGAATAAATAAGCCCCCAAAACTTTAATCTGAGATTGTCTACAGTCAACCTCTCCCTGTTTCTAAGAAGTCTGTAAGGGGCAGGCATAAGCGCATCATTGTGCCTACCGTCCCTGTCCAATTGTCTTCTTTTATCATTACTTTTTACTTATTGTTATGCAAACTACCATTATCCTATACATCTTTGACAAGTGAATGAATGAATGAATGAATGAATGAATGAATGAATGAATGAATAATAATAATTAATAATAATTTATTAGATTTGTATGTCGTCCCTCTCCGAGACTCGGGGCGGCTCACAACAATAATAATAACAATATGACAATATAACAAATCTAATATTTTAAAAAAACATCTAAAAAGCAGTCATTTAAAACCATACAACACAAGCATGAATGAAAGGTCTTACATCATTTATGAAAGGGTATTAATGCAAAAAAAAAAATGCTTGCATGTTTTTAAAGAATGGTGATAAGTTTACACTTGAACCTTTGAAAAGATTTATATCCTGGAAATATTTCTAAAATTCTAGATATTGTGTGGGGGTGAGGTGGGCCTGGATAGCTTCAAGGCAGCATGAGATAGATTCATGGAGGCCAAGTGTATCATGGGTGGTTATTGAAACGGATGTCCAAGTGCCGCCTCTGTGGTGGTTGAGGCAGGAAGGGTTCCCTTGGGTCCCATTTGTTGGAGGGCAAGGGCTAGGGAGGGTTTGGCCTTCTCTTTCTGCTCAAGATCCCCATGGACAATTGGGGGGGCACTGTGGGACACAGAAGGCTGGACTCGATGGGCTTTGGCCCCATTCAGAAGGGCTCTTCTTTGGTTCTTTGGTTGGTTGGTTGGTTGGTTGGTTGGTTCCTTCCTTCCTTCCTTCCCTCAATTATTGAAATGGATGTTCAAGTGTCGCCTCTATGTTGGTTGAGGCAGGTAGGGTTCCCTTGGGTCCCATTTCTTGAGGGTGAAGGGAAAGGGAGGTTTTTACCTTCTCTTTCTGAAGATCCCCATGGACAATTGGGGGGGCACTGTGGGACACAGAAGGCTGGACTCGATGAGCTTTGGCCCATTCAGAAGGGCTCTTCTTAGGTTCTTATGGAGTAGAGATTTTAGGAATTATTCATGTAAATAAATTGAGATGATCAGTACTGTAGATTTTATATAAAAAGTTTATAAAAAGTGCAGAGAAGAGCGACAAAGATTTTTAGGGGACTGGAGGCTAAAACATATGAAGAATGGTTACAGGAACTGGACACGGCTAGTTTAACGAAAAGAAGGACCAGGGGAGACATGATAGCAGCCTTCCGATATCTCAGGGGTTATCACAAAGAAGGGGGAATCAGGCTATTCTCCAAAGCACCTGAGGTTAGAACAAGCAGCAATGGTTGGAAACTAAACAAGGAGAGAAGCAACTTAGAACTAAGGAGAACAATTCCTGACAGTTAGAACAATTAACCAGTAAGAACATAAGAACATAAGAACCCATGGTGAATCAGGCCAAAGCCCATCAAGTCCAGCATTCTGTGTCCCACAGGGGACCCCCAATTGTCCCTGGGGATCTTGAGCAGAAAGAGAAGGCAAGACCCTCCTTTCCCTTGACTCCCAACAAATGGTACTCAAGGGAATCCTGCCTGCCTCAACCAATATAGAGGCGGCACTTGGACATCCGTTTCAATAACCACCGATACACTTGGCATCCATGAATCTGTCTCATCCTGCCTTGAAGCTCTCCAGGCTGACAGCTGTCACAACTTCTTCTGGAAGGGAATCCCATCAACCAAGGACCCTCTGGGTGAAGAAATATCTCCCTTGATTTGTCCTCACTTTCTTACCTATGAGCTTTAGTGGAACAGCTTTGCCTCCAGAAGTTGTGAATGCTTATTATTATTTAAAGAAGACAACATTTTTACATTATAGGATGTAAGTCAGCCATTCTTGGGCCCTGTTTTTTGGTTTCTCTGCTGGATGTATTGGAAAATACAGACACTTTGGGGAAGGTTTGAGAAAAACACCTTCTTAAACATCGGGGCCACGAGTGTAGCATTGTGCGCATAATTCCTGAATCTCTGCCCTTCTTGTGGCCTTTGCAAACTCTGCTTAATCTCTCTCTGCCTCGGAAGATTTCCACGAATTCTCGGCCCTCCTGCCCTCTTGCGCCTGATAAACTTTGTCATGGCTTGGATTCCAGCAAGCCCTGCTTTTTGCATAGTTTAGCTATCGACAGAAATACAGCAAGATAGGAGCCGTGGTTTGGAGTCGCTATCAGGGCAATTTAGATGCCAGGGACACACAACAGGCTCACGTTGGAAGGCGAGGAAATGTAAATAGCATCTACTGTTGTTTGTGAAAGATAACGGAGCATCTTTGCCATGGCTGGACCGTGTGAGTGTTTTAAAACAGCCTGGATGTTGATGGCTCCCCAGAGGCCCTAAAATATGTTTTGTCTTTTGCAAATCACAGTGTTTAGAAAACATTTCAAGAGACACGGGGCAAAGGAGGAGGGCGGAAGAAGGTTAAGACGATAAGAACTATGGCCTCGTTCCGAAACAAATGTAGCCCCATGAATATTGCATCAGGAGGAGGCAATTTGTCTTTGTTAGTATTGTGCCTGGCTGATTATTTTACTAATAAACTGCAATAAGGCCCAATATTTATAATCAGGTTGTGCCAAGGGAGGGAGGGAGGGAGGGAGGGAGGTAATGAATGAATAAGAGAAAGCATTTTAAAAGGATTCTCCAAAACAGATACAATGCACTCAGCTTAAGTGTAACATAGAAACATAGAAACATAGAAATCTGACGGCAGAAAAAGACCTCATGGTCCATCTAGTCTGCCCTTATACAGTACTATTTTCTGTATTTTATCTTAGGATGGATATATGTTTATCCCAGGCATGTTTAAATTCAGTTACTGTGGATTTATCTACCATGTCTGCTGGAAGTTTGTTCCAAGGATCTACTACTCTTTCAGTAAAATAATATTTTTAGATTAGATTAGATTAGATTAGATTAGGTTTAATAAATTTAATAGATTTGTATGCCGCCCCTTTCCGGAGACTTGGAGCA
Organism: Erythrolamprus reginae; assembly: GCF_031021105.1. Lineage (NCBI taxonomy): Eukaryota > Metazoa > Chordata > Lepidosauria > Squamata > Dipsadidae > Erythrolamprus > Erythrolamprus reginae. The sequence continues at coordinate 137,750,807 of NC_091953.1, read as the reverse complement.
GCTCACAACTGCAAAACACAGTACAAATCCAATGATTAAAAAAAGACAGTTAAAACCCTTAATATAAAAAACAGTCATATACCCCAGACAAACCATACATAAAACGGAACGGTCCAGGGGAATCAATTTCAACCATGCCTGACGAAGAGGTGGCTTCTTCAAGAAAGGAGACTCCAGGGTCAGATTTGAGGTACAGGACCTTGGATAGCTCCATCAGAGGCTTCTCCAAGCCTTCAATGGAATACCACTGAGTAGAGTGGGAACACGCCCAAGCTCCGCCTCCCGATATCATAGAGCATCCAGCCAAACGTCCTAGAGCAGTGACGGTGAACCGTCTTTGGTTCGTGCGCCAAAAGGGGTGTGTCTGTGGGTGCGCTAGCATACGTGCATATGCCCATATCCCTTCTTCCCCCCGACCCATGCACGCAAACACTCCGTGCTGACCCCATGTGCACAGGCCTTTATGAAGCCCGGTAGGTAAAAAAATGCCCAAATGGGCAAACCGGAAGTTTGGGGAAAGGCACTTCCTGTTTGCCGTTGTGCTGCTTTTTGTACTCTGGAGGGTTGAATGAAGCTTCCTGAAGCTCTGGAGTGCAATGGACCAGAGTACTTCCGGAACCGCCTACTACCACACGAATCCCAGTGGCCGATAAGGTCCCACAGAGTTGGCCTTCTCCGGGTCCCGTCGACTAAACAATGTCGTTTGGCAGGCCCCAGGGGAAGAGCCTTCTCTGTGGCGGCCCCAGCCCTCTGGAATCAACTTCAAGCTCAACCCGGATAAGACGGAGTGGCTGTGGGTTCTGCCTCCCAAGGACAATTCCATCTGTCCGTCCATCACCCTGGGGGGGGGAATTATTGACCCCCTCAGAGAGGGTCCGCAACTTGGGCGTCCTCCTCGATCCACAGCTCACATTAGAACAACATCTTTCAGCTGTGGCGAGGGGGGCGTTTGCCCAGGTTCGCCTGGTGCACCAGTTGCGGCCCTATCTGGACCGGGACTCATTGCTCACAGTCACTCATGCCCTCATCACCTCGAGATTCGACTACTGTAATGCTCTCTACATGGGGCTACCTTTGAAAAGTGTTCGGAAACTTCAGATCGTGCAAAATGCAGCTGCGAGAGCAGTCATGGGCTTACCTAGGTATGCCCATGTTTCACCATCACTCCGCAGTCTGCATTGGTTGCCGATCAATTTCCGGTCACAATTCAAAGTGTTGGTTATGACCTTTAAAGCCCTTTATGGCATCGGACCAGAATATCTCCGAGACCGCCTCCTGCCGCACGAATCCCAGCGACCGATTAGGTCCCACAGAGTGGGCCTTCTCCGGGTCCCGTCAACTAAACAATGTCGGTTGGCGGGCCCCAGGGGAAGAGCCTTCTCTGTGGCGGCCCCGGCCCTCTGGAACCAACTCCCCCCGGAGATTAGAACTGCCCCTACTCTTCCTGCCTTCCGTAAACTCCTTAAAACCCACCTTTGCCGGCAGGCATGGGGGAACTGAAACATCTCCCCCGGGCACGTTTAATTTATGCATGGTATGTCTGTGTGTGTGACTGTTAGCATATGGGGTTTTTTAAATATTTAAATATTTTAAATCTGTCGGATTGCTTATGATTTGTTTTTTACATGTTGTGAGCCGCCCCGAGTCTTCGGAGAGGGGCGGCATACAAATCTAAGTAATAAATAATAAATAAATAAATAAACTTCCCCCGGAGATTAGAACTGCCCTCACCCTCCTTGTCGTAAGTTACTCAAGACTCACTTATACCGCCAGGCATGGGGGAGTTGAGACACCTTTCCCCCAGGCTTTTTTATATTTTGTTTCATGTTTGGTATGAATGTGCTATTTGGTTTTTAAATATATGATAGGGTTTTATATGCGTCTTTTAATATTAGATTTGTTTTACTATAATATTGTTTTTATTGTTGTGAGCCGCCCTGAGTCTTCGGAGAGGGGCGGCAAAGAAATCTAATTAATAATGATAATGATAATGATAATGATAATGATAATGATAATGATAATGATAATGATAATAATAATAATAATAATAATAATAATAATAAAATACAGCACAACGAGCAAGCTGGAAATTCAGAAAACAGACTTCCGGTTGAGAAGAGGTTAAAAAATCTTGAACACCCAGTTTTTCTCTGGAAAAGTTCATAAGTAAAGGCGTTCTTAGGTAGGGGAACCACTGTACTGTTATTTGGAGACTTTCTGTACAAATCAGGAGCTATTCTGGTCTGGAACAATCAACCCCATGTGTCTGTCTCAGCCACAAACCTGGTTTATTTACACTTTCCTGTAGTTCTATGTGTAGCCATAGGCTTAAACTCTCCAGGATGAATGTAAATAGCTCTTCAGATGTAAATAAAACACCATCCTTTCCCCCAAGGTTAACTTCTCTTACTGAAATAAAATTTGAGTTATCTTCAGGTATAAGTACTATATAGGATTATATCCTTAATATCTCCGGGACCGCCTTCTGCCGCACGAATCCCAGCGACCAGTTAGGTCCTACAGAGTGGGCCTTCTCCGGGTCCCGTCGACTAAACAATGTCGTCTGGCGGGACCCAGGGGAAGAGCCTTCTCTGTGGTGGCTCCGACCCTCTGGAACCAGCTCCCCCCAGAGATTAGGATTGCCCCCGCCCTCCTTGCCCTTCGGAAACTCCTTAAAACCCACCTGTGCCATCAGGCATGGGGGAATTGAAACATCTCCCCCTTGCCCATGTAGTTTTTTTATATATTGGGGTTTCTTTTAGATTTTTTAACTTAAAACTGTAATTTAGATTGCTAAATATTATATTTCTTACTATGTATTGTTTGCCATTGTTGTGAGCTGCCCGAGTCTACGGAGAGGGGCGGCATATACACCCAATAAATCTAATCTAATCTAATCTTAAAGTGAGATTCTATGCAGCCTATCTAGAAGAAAGCATTACAACCACCCCATGAGCTTTCAATTAAAAGAGTCTTTCTTTACTAATTTTCTAAGGAAGTTTTCTTTCAACTGTGCCATATTTTGAATTTTTTTTAAAGCAGAGCTTCCAATGTGTTACTGTTTTTGCAGTGTTATTTCTTAAAATTAAGCCGCATCGTCCACTTGTAATTTGCTAAGATTTTAAAGCAATGATTCATAATCTGCTTTTTCCTTTTCAGTCTTTAAATTTGGCCTCAATAACTCCCAACAACCAATTTAAATGCATCCTGTATCCTAGCGAAAGAATCACTGCCGCTAAGACTGTGGTTTTTCTAAGCATTCGCTGATCTCCATGTTAAAATTTATCTGAACTAGCAAAAGCAGTTAATTTTCCCATCAATTTTTAAATTATTATTATTATCTGTTTCCTGGAAATACTGTTAATGAAAAAAAAATCTCTACGTTTCTTACTCATTTCTACAAGTTGCTTGCAATTGCTGGGATAAGAGCCAACGGGCAGCTTTGCTCACTATTTTTAAGCACTTAAATATTTCATGAATAAGGTAGTTTCTGTTGGAACAATGATGGAAAATTGTGCCAGAAGGATCATATGAACTAATGATTGATTTCTTCCGAATATTAAAATGTACAGTAATAAGCGACTCTCAAGAATGCAAACCTAATTAACTTTTTTTGTATACCTATTATTCAACAATGAACTGGATAATGTTATCTTTTAAGCTGTGCAAAGTTTGCTGGGGGTTTTCCCTGTCTCAAACTTTACCTGTTCTTCGTTCAGCTTTAAATGTATTGGGCTTGTTTTTCTTCCTAACTAATTGTTCTGCCAAGCTCTAACTAACAATATAGTCTGTGTCTTCCTAGTCAGAGGTGCTCATGTTTTTTTTTAAATTGATTTTATAGAATATAAAACACACACACAACATACAAGTGCTCTCTGATTGGTGCCCACCACCAGACATTCACACCCCACCACCAAATTGTGAGTGTTTCTTATATATACCATGTTCTGTCGAGCTCTCTGGTAGACTCCTCCCAAAAATTCACAGGTACAAATTTCAGACACACACACGTTTGAAAATTCAAAACAATGTTCTTTATAATGAAAATTCACTTAACCTAAGCCCTCTTTTGGTATAGCAAAGAGCACTCGTCTCCAAACAAACTGGTAATTTGTACAAGTCCCTTATCAGTTCTGTGATACTTAGCTTGCAGCTGTGAGGCAATTCACAGTCCTTCTTCTTTCACAAAGTGAAACACACTTTGCCCTGGTTTAGTTTCCAAGCGGGGAAAAATCAGCACACAAAAGGTCAAAGTCAGTAAAGCAGTCACGAAACACAACGATCAGATAATCCTCCACAATGGCCAAACCCATACGCTGCTCTTTATAGCAGCCTCCCTAATGACCACAGCCCCACCCAGCACAGGTGGCCTCATTTTCTTTGATAATAATCTCTCAGTTGTTGTTGCCTATGCATCGCTCTCCGCATGCGTGGCTGTATCATTAACTCTTGTTCTGAATCCAAGGAGGAGAGAGATAATTGATCTCCTTCTGAGCTGTCTTCCCCACTCTCCTCCTCCCTGTCACTCATGTCTTCTTGGTCAGAGGAGCCTTCATCAGCAGATTCCACCGGGGGCAAAAACAGGCCTGCAGCATGTGGATGTCTCCCCCACATCCACAGTCCTTGGGGCAGGAGCTGGGCCAGAGCTAACCACTACATACCATTTTAACTCAAGAGCAAAGTATCTATGTACATATTATAAATTAATTCCAATTTATTCCTTATGCTCATAAGTTCTTTTGAACTTTTGCTAGGGAGATTTTCAGTGACCACCAAAGGCAGTCATTTTCTCCCTACCCTTCAGCAATATTTTTTTTAAAAAATGAATCATTAATGTCTATTTTGGTAGCTGAGTTTTAAAAGGGGGCAATTATGAAGATGTAGAAGGACAGGCAAAGTGTGAGGGGGAGTAAAGGGAGAGAAAACAGCCTGGGCCATGAGATAATAATAATAACAACAGAGTTGGAAGGGACCTTGGAGGTCTTCTAGTCCAGAGGTCCCCAACCTTTTTTGCACCAGGGACCGGCTTTAAGCTAGACCAGTTTTCCATGGCCCGGTGGTGGGGGGGGCTTTGGTCATATGGGGGTGGGGTTATGGAGGGGTGGAGCCAGGGCCGCCATCAGGAATTTTGGGGCCCCATACAGCCTAAGTGTCTGGGGGGGGCCCTCCCCGCCATTTTAAAACTACTTTATTTTGCGACATACCAATTATGTATGAAATTTACCTTCTTTGGGGAGGGGTGAAAGGGGAGAGTAACAGAGGAAGGAGTGAAAGAAGGGAATGAGGGAGGAAAGAAGGGAGGAAGGAAAAGGAAAGCAAGAAATGGAGGGAGGAAAGGAAGGAAAGAAAGAAAGAAAGAAAGGGGGAAGGGACAGGAACAGAGGAAGGAAGCAAGGAAACTTATGAAAGGGGAGAGTAAGAGAGGAAAGACTGAAGGAAGGGAGGGAGGGAAGAAGGTAGGAAGGAGAAAGAAAAGAAGAAATAGAGGAAGGGAAGGTAAAAGAGAGAAAGAAAAAGAGCAAGAAAGAAAGAAAGAAAGAAAGAAAGAGAATGAAAGAGAAATAAAAATAGAGAGGGGGAATGAAAGAAATGGAATGAAAGAGCAAGAGAGCAAGAGAGCAAAAGAAAGAAAGAAAGAAAGAAAGAAAGAAAGAAAGAAAGGCAACTTCAAAGAAAGGCTCACTGAGCATCTCTCACTCTCTTTCTATCCCTCTTTCTTTCTCTCTCTTCCTTTCTATCTCTCCTCTTCCTTTATCTCCTCTCTCTCTCCCTCTCTCTTTCTCTGCCCCCTCTCTCCCCCCTCTTTCCCTCTCTCCCTCTCTTGCTATCTATCCCCCCTCTCCCTTTCTCTTTCTCTCTCTCCCTCTCTCTTTCTCCCCCCTCTCTCCCTCTCTCTTTCTCCCTCTCCCTCTCTTTCTCTCTCTCCCCCCTCTCCCTCTCTCTTTCTCTCTCTCCCTCTCTTGCTATCTCTTTCTCTCCCCCCTCTCTCCCTCTCTCTTTCTCTCTCTCCCTCTCTTGCTATCTCTTTCTCTCTCTTTCTCCCCCCTCTCTCCCTCTCTCTTTCTCCCTCTCCCTCTCTTTCTCTCTCTCCCCCCTCTCTCCCTCTCTCTTTCTCTCTCTCCCTCTCTTGCTATCTCTTTCTCTCCCCCCTCTCTCCCTATCTCTTTCTCTCTCTCCCTCTCTTGCTATCTCTTTCTCTCTCTTTCTCCCCCCCCCCTCTCTCTCTCTCTCTTTCTCCCTCTCCCTCCACTCACCCATCCCGGGGGTCTTTTTCAGACTTCCCAATCCAGGTCACGCAGCCTTGCGGAGCTCCTGGTGGTCTCTCATCCCCGAATCAGCCAGGTAAACACGGCCCCCTCTTCCCTGGCCCGAAACCAGCGAAGGTTGGGGGAATTTCTGCGCAACCCCGGCCACTTTCGGGGTTAAATTCCTCTCCCCGCCCTCTCCGCACCTCCGAAGGGAGCAGGGCAGCGTTGCTGGGCTGGCCAATTCTGGGCAGGGGGCGAATTCCTCCCGGGGGGGGTGGAGGTGTGGATGTGTGCGTGCGCCCGGAAGGCATCCAAACTTTGCCCGGCGGAGCTCTGCAAACACGAGGCAGGGAGGGAGGGAGGCCGTTGCCCGGCCAGTGGGCACCAAACAGGGCAGGGCTCCATGGGAGGGGAGGGGGCACCTCGCGGCTGGGGGCTGCCTGGCTTTGTGATTTTGGCTGGGGGGGGAGTTAGGAAGGTCCTACTTCTCCCCCCCCCCAGCCAAAAATTCAAAGCCTATCTGCTGGATACGGGCGATGAGTGGGACAGAGCGGCGCGGAAGCCTCTTGCAGCAGCTGCCACAGCCACCGGCTTCGGCGCCGCTCGTCCCGCTCATCGCCCGTATCCAGCAGATAGGCTTTGAGTTTTTGGCTGGGGGGGGGAGAAGTAGGACCTTCCTAACTCCCCCCCAGCCAAAATCACAAAGCCAGGCAGCCCCCAGCCGCCAAAGGAGCCTCCTGATTCTCCCCGCCCTGCCCGACGCCCCACCCTGTCCTGCATAATGTCCTCTGCCGGGAGGGCAGCGCCACCGCGGACCGGCTGGAAAACCCCAACGGCCCGGTCCCGGTCCGCGGACCGGCGGTTGGGGACCTCTGTTCTAGTCCAACCCCCTGCTTAGGCAGCAAACCCTATAGCACTTCAGATAAATGGTTATCCAACATCTTCTTTAAAACTTCAAGTGTTGGAGCCTTCACAACTTCTGGAGGCAAGCTGTTCCATGGATTAATTGTTCTAACTGCCAGGAAATTTCTCCTTAGTTCTAAGTTGCTTCTCTCCTTTAGTTTCCACCCATATATTTGCTTTTATGTACACTGAGAGCATCTGCACCAAGACAAATTCCTTGCGTGTCCTATCACACTTGGCCAATAAAAGAATTCTATTCTATTCTAGTTTCCACCCGTTGCTTCTTGTTCTACCCTCAGGTGCTTTGGAGAATAGGTTGACTCCTTCTTTGGGACAACCCCTGAAGAAGACCGCTCAGGATCATGGGTCTTGTTGTCCTCCATAATTTCTCCAGGCCTTCCCTGTTAGAAAGAGTCACTCCATTGTGGAAAATCTCTTCCCTCGTTCTCCATGTTACCAGTCTGTCTTTACTCTGACGTACTTGTACTAGCAGCAGGAGCAGCAACAACAGCCCACATGCCTAGATTCCCTTCTCATTAGTCAGCCGACCTTTGTGTTGATTTATCATTTTTTCACGGCCTTCCCAAGATTGGTCTTCCTCACACAGGCCCCATTCAGGAGTTTCCTCACAGCCTCCGTTTAAGGCCTCTGGCAAACTCAGTGGAGCCTTTACAGAAACGTGAGTCTTGTTTAAAAAGTGGCTTCTCTTCACGGAGCCTTTCCTTTCCCCACCATCTCATCAGAACTGAAGAAGCTTCTTGGATGAAGAAGCGAAACGTCTTCAAAGTGCATGACCATACAGCAGAATGGCACCTTCAAATCTCAACCAGTAAATACTCTGTCCTACACATTGGTAAAAAGAATCAGAATACTAAATATACAGGGTGTGTTCCAAAAGTAATGCAATTATTTTTTTTTTTAAAGTAATTTATTGAACAGATTTGCACAAACACTTAAAATTCTTCAAAGTCCTGTCCTTGGGCCTCTACACATTTTTTCCAGCGACTCTGCCGTGACTGGTACGCGCCCTGGACGGCGTCTTCAGGGACCTCTCGCAAGGTCTTAGTCACAGCTGATTGGATCTCTTCTATGGACGAAAAACGTGCCTTACCAGAGCACGCTATGAGTCCACGGGTTCCTCACCAAACACCAGGTGCCAACACTGCCCCCCCAATAATCATGATGTCGCCCTAGCAGACTTCTGTTTATTCCCAGCCCTGAAAGGAACCCGTTTTTCATCCATAGAAGAGATCCAATCAGCCGTGACTAAGACCTTGCGAGAGGGAGTCTCTGCTCACAGTCACTCATGCCTTCATCACCTCGTGGTTTGACTACTGCAACACTCTCTACATGGGGCTACCTTTGAAGAGTGTTCGGAAACTTCAGATCGTGCAGAATGTGGCTTCGAGAGCTATTGTGGGACTTCCTAGATTTGCCCACGTTTCATCAATACTCCGCGGCCTGCAATGGCTGCTTATCAGTTTCCGGTCTCAATTCAAAGTGTTGGTTATGACCTATAAATCCCTACATGGCATCGGACCAGAACACCTTCGGAATCGCCTTCTGCCACATGAATCCCAGCAACCGATAATGTCCCAGAGTTGGCCTTCTCCGGGTCCCGTTGACTAAGCAATGTCATCTGGTGGGCCCCTTGAAAAGAGCCTTCTCTGTGGCAGCCCCGGCCCTCTGGAATCAACTCCCCCCCGGAGATCAGAACGGCTTCTACCCTCCTTACCTTTCACAAGCTACTCAAGACCCACCTTTGTCGCCAGGCATGGGGTAACTGAGATACCCCTGGGCACATATAGTTTTATGAATGGTATGATTGTACTGAATGGTTCTTAATGATGGGTTTCTTAAATGTTTTGTTTCTTTTAAATATTGGATTTGTATATTGTTGTGATTGTTGTGAGCCGCTCTGAGTCTCCGGAGAGGGGCGCCATACAAATCTAACAAATTATTATTATTAATTATTATTAATAAAGATTGTTTTTTTTACAACGGCATGGCTAATGAAGAAGAGTCCTAGGAGATGGGAGGCCCACGTATTATCTGGCTGGTGACAAATTCCCCACTCCTGGTGTAAACGATATTTCTCCGTGACCTGTTGTACTACAAGTACTTTTTGATCTCCGCGGAGGGGCAAGGCAAGGAGAGTGAATGAGTTCATTCATTCAACTTCAGACCGTGGGCAGGGATTAGGAACCCAGCCAAAACGGGCCTCCGCAGTCTCTACTCCTTCCCATTTTCACCTTCCATCAACTCAAGTGTTTATCTTGCTAACTCGAGGAGGGGGGCGGGAGTAGTCGTAGTAAGACGTTTGGCCCTAAAAAACGGAGCGATTTGGAATTATCTCCGAAAAGGAGAGAGCAACGTTTCTGCCGAAAGCCGCTTTGTCATCGCCAAAATGAAATTGCTTCAAACTTGGCCGCCTTCCTGAGATCCTCAAATGTGTTTCTCTGTCTGGGGTTTGCTTTTCTTTTCTTTTTTTTGAAATGATCCAACTTTGGAGTATTAAAAAATTTCAGATTAAAAGCCCAGATCTTCTAGATGGAAAGAACAGAACTGACCCTTTTGTTTTCTGCGTTGAGAAATGAGGTCCTTGGGATATATATATTTTTAATTAGGCTGGCACAGGAGAGACAGTCTGGTGTAGTGGTTATAGGGTTGGCCTTAGAAACCAGGAGATGGTGAGTTCTAGTCTCTCCTTAAAGATGGAAGCTGGCTGGGTGATTTTGGACCAATCGCCAGGAGACTGGGAGTTCTAGTCCCGCCTTAAGCATGGAAGCCAGCTTGGTTATTCTGGACCAATCGCCAGGAGAGTGGGAGTTCTAGTCCCGCCTTAAGCATGGAACAGTTTTTCCCGAATGCCATCACTCTGCTGAACAAATAATTCCCTCAACACTGTCAAACTATTTACTAAGGCAGCACTTCTATTTCTACTAGTTTTTCTCATCATTCCTATCATCCTTTTCCTCCCACTTATGACTGTATGACTGTAACTTGTTGCTTGTATCCTAAGTTTTATATTAATATTGATTGTTTCTTCATTGCTTATTTGACCACTATGACAATCATTAAGTGTTATTCCTCATGATTCTTGACAAATGTGAGAGCATCTGCACCAAAGACAAATTCCTTGTGTGTCCAATCACTCGGCCAATAAAGAATTCTATTCTATTCTATTCTATATTTGATTTGATTTGATTCAATTCAATTCTATATTCCGTTCCATTCCATTCTTGACAAATCTATATTTTCTTTTATGTCCACTGAGAGCATCTGCACCAAAGACAAATCCCTTGTGTGTCCAATCACACTCGGCCAATAAAGAATTCTATTCTATTCTATTCTATATTCTATTCTATTCTATTCTCCATTCCATTCCATTCTTGACAAATGTATATCTTCTTTTATGGACACTGAGAGCATCTGCACCAAAGACAAATACACTCGGCCAATAAAGAATTCTATTCTATTCTATTCTATATTCTATTCTATTCTACATTCCATTCCATTCTTGACAAATCTATATTTTCTTTTATGGACACTGAGAGCATCTGCACCAAAGACAAATCCCTTGTTTGTCCAATCACACTCGGCCAATAAAGAATTCTATTCTATTCTATTCTATTCTCCATTCCATTCCATTCTTGACAAATGTATATCTTCTTTTATGTCCACTGAGAGCATCTGCACCAAAGACAAATCCCTTGTGTGTCCAATCACACTCGGCCAATAAAGAATTCTATTCTATTCTACTTATTCCATTCAACGTTGACTGAGTGCAAGAAATACATGGACTGTCCAATTGAAAAGGAAAAAAATAGAATATATCAAACTGATGTTTTGAAATCCTACACCTTGGATCAAAAAACCACTTGGCATCTGTCCTCCTCCCCTTACCGCCAACCTTACTTAACCAACTGAAGAAACCAACATGGTCCTTTTTAGATGAGCCTGAGTTATAAATGCAGGTTTTTCTAAGCTGGTCCTTCTGACTTGTGGACTTTGTAATTACAGAAAGTCACTTGCAAAGGTCTAGCATTAGAGAAGGACCACAAGATTACAGAGGGGTTGTGGGCAACCAAAGAGGAGCCCACCAGGGTAGTTTGGAACAGGAGAAGACATTCAAAGGACCCAACCCCTATCGAGCAAAGCAGTGGAACCACAGTGGGGGGTTTTAATCCCATTTCATTTCAGCAAATCGGGAAGCAACGCCATCGATGGTTTTTCTTGGAGAACATTTAGAATATCGCGCCCAGTTTTGGTCGCTCTAATATGAAAAGGATGTTGAGTCTCTAGAAAGATTGCAGTGATGACTTAGCTGCCTGAGGAACTCTGGGAGTTGAAGTCCGCAAGTTGCCAAGGTTGGAGACCCCTGGATTAAGAGGACTGGAAGTTAAAACATAGCAATAGCATTTAGACAGTCTCCAAATGGGTGAACAGTGTGGTCAAGTGGTAGGGAAAGCGAGTAGGATGCTCGGCTGCATAGCTAGAGGTATAACAAGCAGGAAGAGGGAGATTGTGATCCCACTGTATAGAGCGCTGGTGAGACCCTATTTGGAATAATACTGTGTCCAGTTCTGGAGACCTCACCTACAAAAAGAGATTGACCAAATTGAACGGGTCCAAAGACGGGCTACAAAAATGGTGGAAGGTCTTAAGCATAAAACTCATCAGGAAAGACTGCATGAACTCAATCTGTATAGTCTGGAGGATAGATAGATGGAAAGATAGACAGATAGACAGACAGACAGACAGACAGACAGACAGACAGACAGACAGACAAATACCGGTAGATAAGTAGAAAGATTGCTAAATAGATGATAAATAGATAATAGATAGATGATAGATAGATAGATAGATAGATAGATAGATAGATAGATAGATAGATAGATAGATAGATAATAAATAGATAGATGAGAGACAGACTGACAGACAGACAGACAGACAAATACCGGTTGATAAATCGATAGATAAATTGATAGATAAATAATAGATTGCTAAATAGATGATAGATAGATAGATAGATAGATAGATAGATAGATAGATAGATAGATAGATAGATAGACAGACAGACAGACAGATAAATACCAGTAAATAGATAAATTGCTAGATAGATAGATGATAGGTAGGTAGGTAGGTAGGTAGGTAGATAGATAGATAGATAGATAGATAGATAGATAGATAGATAGATAGATAGATAGATAGATAGATGATAGATGATAGATAGATAGATAGATAGATGATAGATAGATAGATAGATAGATAGATAGATAGATAGATAGATAGATAGATAGATAGATAGATAGATCCGCCCCTGCATCCAAGTGATGGGTTCATCTTTCCAGGTAGGCCCATTTCTAAGCTATTTCCCGTTTCTTGAGGCACACCAAATTTACCAGCTGTGGAAGGCCAAGAGAATCCAATTTCCTTAATTCCCCAGAGAGGGGGAGTGGGGAGGACCCATTTGCCATCTAGAATTTCTGAGAGTGACGGTTCAGCCCTTGGGAAACCACTTAAAAGACATCATTTATCATGCTTGCAGCTGGACAGAGGGAGAGAGAGAACAAGAGCTATCCAAGCTCTGGAATGACTGACATTCACGTAAAGCTGACTTAGAAGTAAACCGCCTTAGCAGGTTCTTGGGATTCCCTATGTTTTTAGAATAAATAAATTTATTGCACCTCTCTAAAGTGTCTGGTTCAGCTCTGCAACCCAACATGATGGACACAGACTTCAACGGATAATTAGAACTGCAGAAAAGCAAATTTGCGGCATATAAATCCAATGGATGGATGGAGAGAGAGAGAGACAGACAGACAGACAGACAGACAGACAGACAGACAGACAGACAGACAGACAGATAAACTGCTACCAACCTGCCTCCCAATGATATACTGTGAGTCAAAAAGAGGGCTGTGAAAATATTTACTGACCCCTCGCATCCTGGACACAAACTGTCGCTACAGAGCACCGCGCACCAAGACAACTAGACACAAGAAGAGTTTTTCCCTGAATGCCATCACTCTGCTAAACAAATAATTCCCTCAATACGGTCAAGCTATTCACTAAGGCTGCATTAGAATTAATCTTCTCATCCTTCCTACTACCTATCTCCTCCTACTTGTAACTATAACCTTGCTGCTTGTAGCTTTACAATTTATATTGTTATATTTACTTTCCCTAGTAGGATTTTGATTGCTTATTTAGTATCCTATGACTATCATTAAGTATTGCATCTTATGATTCTTGATGAATATATATATATACAGTATATATATATATATATATATATATATATATATATATATATATATATATATATTTGTTTTCGTAAATTTTCACGGGTATATGTATGTAGATTGTTCTGAGTGTACGCTGAGAGCTTTTACACCAAAGACAAATTCCTTGTGAGTCCAATCCCACTTGTCCAATAACAAATTCTCTTCTCTTCTCTTTCACATTATATTACTTTATTGTCTATTCTACTCTACTCTACTCTACTCTACTCCATTCCATTCTATGTAAAACTCCATAATGTTTTCCAGCCTTCTCTAAGCGGTTTACAGAATCAGCCTAAATGCCCACAACAATCTGGGTCTTAATTTGAATGACCTCAAAAGGATGGAAGAAAGCTGAGCCAACTTTGAGCTGGTCAGGATCAAACTGTTGGCAGTGGGAACAGATTTTTTAATAGCAATAAGCACTATCCACTTATATATTTCTTCAACTCCCAACAATCTGGAGTCCTCATTTGATCGATCTCGGAAGGATGGAAGAAGGCTGAGTCAACCTTGAGCTGGTCAGGATCGAACTGTTGGCAGTGGATGCAGAGATAGCCTGCAATACTGCATTCTGACCACTGGGGCCACCCCAGCTCTTATCAACTGAATGCTCAGAACTACTTGGAGGAAATCAGAGCTCCATTCCTGCTGGCGTGTGGGGCAGGAAACACCCTGTAATTTAAATGGTTAGCTGGACCCACCATTAGGCTTCGTAGCACTTATGATAAATACAGGCTAGATGTTATAGAGACAGCAAAGTCAATGTGATGTAAGCAACTTGCGTGAAACATTAAAACAAGCTTCAGTTATTAACACTATTATTATTTTGTTTTTTTCCTTTTGGATAAATAGCCACTGAGCTAGTCTGAAAGGGGTTTTTGATTAGACGTGTAAATAATTGCCAGTGAGTAGATCCCTCTGTAGGCTGAATATCAGAGACTGCAGTTGGGTGATCTTCCCAGCATAGTTTCATAGAAACATAGAAGATTGACAGCAGAAAAAGACCTCCTGGTCCATCTAGTCTGCCCTTATACTATTTCCCGTATTTTATCTTAGGATGGATCTATGTTTATCCCAGGCATGTTTCAATTCAGTGACTGTGGATTTATCAACCACGTCTGCTGGAAGTTTGTTCCAAGGATCTATGACTCTTTCCATCAAATCATATTTTCTCCCATTGCTTCTGATCTTTCCCCCAACTCACCTCAGATTGTGGCCCCTTGTTCTTGGGTTCACTTTCCTATTAAAAACACTTCCCTCCTGAACCTTATTTAACCCTTTAACATGTTTAAATGTTTCGATCGTGTCCCCCCTTTCTCTTCTGTCCTCCAGACTATGCAGATGGAGTTCATGAAGTCTTTCCTGATACGTTTGCTGCTTACGGCCTTCCACCATTTTTGTAGCCCGTCTTTGGACCCGTTCAATTTGATCAATCTCTTTTTGTAGGTGAGGTCTCCAGAACTGAACACAGTATTATTCCAAATGGGGTCTCACCTTCATCTTTATCCTTAGAGAAAACTACACACCTTAATGTGCATGATGACCAGAATCATTAGTTCTAGGTTGCTTCTCTCCTTGTTTAGTTTCCACCCATTGCTTCTTGTCCTGCCCTCAGGAGCTTTGGAGAAGAGCTTGACTCCCTCTTCTTTGGGGCAACCCCTGAGATATTGGAAGGCTGCTATTGTGTCTCTCCTGGTCCTTCTTTCCGTTAAACTAGCCCTGCCCAGTTCCTGCAACCGTTCTTCGTATGTTTTAGCCTCCAGTCCCCTAATCCTCTTTGTGGCTCTTCTCTGCACTCTTTCTAGAGTCTCCACATCCTTTTTTCATTGTGGCGACCAAAACTGAATGCAGGATTCCAAGCATGGCCTTACCAAGACCTTATAAAGTGGTACTAGAAGTTACAGTACATTCCCACAGAAGGCTGGGTCACAGAGTAAGCTGTAGTCTCCTTACTAGAGGTCAGCAGGGCAAACAAGAGTTAGGAACAACAGCTGGCTCAAGTCATCATAGCTTTTGTAACTACAGCAGGATTCTTCCTTTTCCACACACTTGACTTTGCCTCAGGGATTAAGCACAATGGAGAGACATGACATGCTCAAATTGTCAATTTCATGGCCAAAACTCCCTACAAGTGGGAAGGCCCATCGGAAGGGCTATCTTCTCATTTAATAATAATAATAATAATAATTATTATTATTATTATTATTAACAGGCCATTAGAACAAATGCTGTCAAAGCCAGAATTGAAAAATCAACAGACGATCCAAAGTGCAGACTCTGTAAAGAAACAGATGAAACAATCGATCACATACTCAGCTGCCACAAAAAGATCGCACAGACTGACTACAAGCATAGACATGATGCTGTGGCACAGATGATCCACTGGAACTTGTGCCGGAACTAGCATTTACCAGTGGTAGCCTTCCCAACCTGCCAACCTGTTGCCGTTATTTTTATTCTGCCGTATAATTTCACTTAGCTTTGCCCACCTGACTGTCATCTCACCCGGGTCTAAAGGAATTTAAAAAAAGAGCTCTATAATTGATAAGAGTCTGTAATTGATAGACTGATCGGGGCTGCAAAATCCGGATGATCGTTTTAAATAGCGATGGGGAGCTTGGCTTCCCGAGGGCTGAGCTCCTTCCGCGGCTGCCATCGGGGCTCCCTGCCTATCTGCCGGCCTCCCTGCCTTCTTTCCTCGCGGGGGTGGGAAGAAGGTGGGGGCCGCGGTCGGAGAAGCTCCGCAGAGGCAGAGTTCGTCGCAATCAGGATTGGAGAGTTTTTGGCGGGCGCCGCCCCCCCCCCCCCCCATTATTCAATTTTGTCGGGCCCGTGACACCACTCCCAGTAGTACCGGTCTATTGGCGGCCCTGATCAGAATAAACAGCTTCAGAATAAATCCAGAATCAAAACACCCCCTTCCCCAGAGTTGAGGAGCGAACATAAAAGTTATCGGCTTAATTTTGTTGACTACATAAATATGTTAAAAGTAAGGGAAATGAGTAAAATTTTGGATAACTTAATCTGAAAACCTCAATCACCAAATTACAGAGAAGAGGAATAGCAATAGAACGACAGACGACAAATTGAATGATACAAAGAATAAACAAAACCAAAATGGATTGAAATCTTTAAGTAACATTTAAAACAAGTCGCAACATAGCTGTCAACAAATATGGTTGACAAATTTGTTGTATATGTGGAAGTTTTGGAAGGTAAAGTCACAAACAAGGAGATTACCTTGTTTATTGATTATATAGGAGTCACTCAACAAGAAAATGGGGGGGGGAAAATAATAATAATAATAATAATAATAATAATAATAATAATAATAATAATAATAATAATAATAGAAACATAGAAACATAGAAACATAGAAACATAGAAACATAGAAACATAGAAGTCTGACGGCAGAAAAAGACCTCAGGGTCCATCTAGACTGCCCTTATACTATTTCCTGTATTTTATCTTAGGATGGATCTATGTTTATCCCAGGCATGTTTAAATTCAGTTACTGTGGATTTACCAACCACGTCTGCTGGAAGTTTGTTCCAAGCATCTACTACAGTCAAATCATCAGTCAAATCATATTTTCTCACGTTGCTTTTGATCTTTCCCCCAACTAACTTCAGATTGTGGCCCCTTGTTCTTGTGTTCACTTTCCTATTAATAATAATAATAGTAATAGTAATAGTAGTAATAATAATAATGATAATAATAATTTATTAGATTTGTACTATGAAGACACAAATAACTTATGTGATACACTTATTTATATATTGATTAAATTACTATGAACAAACTATGTAGTGAAAACGTTTTAAATTGCTCCTCTAGTACCCATTTTATGATGTTTACCATTTACATCATACTATGGAAATTGTATTTTTTTCTTTATTGTTTATTTGTATTGTTATTGTTTTTTCCTGTTCTGTTCTGTTT
Source organism: Erythrolamprus reginae (assembly GCF_031021105.1). Classification (NCBI taxonomy): domain Eukaryota; kingdom Metazoa; phylum Chordata; class Lepidosauria; order Squamata; family Dipsadidae; genus Erythrolamprus; species Erythrolamprus reginae. Next base: position 137,733,423 of record NC_091953.1, on the reverse strand, counting down.
GATTTTTCTTTATTATATATGTTCTTTTCTTTTCTTTTTCTATGTTTTTTTTAAAAAAACATATTTTTTTAAAAAAAAATTGTCCGTGCATCTACTCCTTGAAGTATCTCCTTACTTTCTGGTTTGGAAGACCAACTACTTAAGGAAATGGGAAACCCCTGACACCACCCCTCAGCTAGTTCACTTTCTTCCCTTCACTGCCCCAAGTCCATGAACCTTTACTTCATGCGTGATGGAGCATGGATGATGGATGCGTTAACCTGATATTCACCACCATTAGTAGGTATGGTGACAAATTTGTGCTCCAGTTCAACATTCCCTGGATTAGGAAAGAGGAAGAAGGCTGCATAACTCTATACATACTCAACATACGATCACAAGGGAGGCCAGACTTTCTGTGGCCAAGTGAGACCGTCGCTAAAGTGAATTTTGGCCCATTTGTTGACACCGTTAAGCAAATTGCTGCAGCTTAACGGTGTTAAATTAAGTCCACTCCAGGTAATGGTTTACTCCCCACACTATCTATCCATCCATCCATCATCTATCTATCTATCATCTATCTATCTATCTGTCCATCTGTCCACCCATTCCTCCATACATCTCTCTTTCTATCTATCTGTCCATCGGTCCATCCGTACATCCATATGTCTATCTTTCTATCTATCTATCTGTATGTCTGTCTGTCTGTCTGTCTGTCCATCCGTCCATCTGTCCGTCCGTCCGCTATCTATCTATCTATCTATCTATCTATCTATCTATCATCTATCTGTCCATCTGTCCACCCATTCCTCCATACATCTATCTTTCTATCTTTCTATCTATCTGTCCATCGATCCATCCGTACATCCATACATCTATCTTTCTATCTTTTTATCTATCTATCTGTCCGTACGTACGTACGTACGTACGTCCATCCATCCATCCATCCATCTCTATCTAACTGGCTGGGCCTTCGTGCCGCTCTCAAATTTCCGGGGAAATTCTTCTGGGCTCAGGTTCTTAAGTAGAAAATGGTTCTTAAAAATCTTGAGCACCCGGTTCTTATCTCGAAAAGTTCTTAAGTAGAGGTACCACTGTACTCTATTTAAGGTTGCTCTATAGCAGTGATGGCGAACCTATGGCATTTGTACCATTACTGTAGGCTGAGAAAAAAAATGTGGTGCATTACTTTCTGGGCGACCCTCGTAGTAATACCCTTTTATATAATGTAGAGTGAGACTTTGCTTTTGAATTCTGAAGGCAAACACCCTGTTGTTTGTGCATTGGCTTCCAACAGAAGGGTCAGGGATTCAGTTCTATAGCAAACTTTGTCCTTTTTTAGTCTCATTGCAATTCTGGCCACGTTCCTCCCCCTCTGATCATTTCTGGTGCCAGGAGAGAGAAAGGTAAAACAAGGAGAAATTAGATCCCTTGTTTCGGCTTTCATCAGTCAACGTAATAACTTTTGTTATTCCACTTAGGTTGCCCACTTTGTGAATATTGTGGCACCTGGTATACATGGCAAACTGACACTTTGCAGCCTTCGATCCTACCACTCTACTTACAAACTTAATTCGTTCCGTGACCAGGTTCTTGAGTAGAAAAGTTTGTAAGAAGAAGCCGTTCTTCCCATAGGAATCAATGTAAAAGCAAATAATGCATGTGACTGGGGAAACCACAGGGAGGGTGGGGCCCCTGTTTCCTCCCAGGAGATTCCTAGAGAGGCCCCACAGAGGTTTCTTTCCATCTTTCCCGGCCCTGTTTCCTCCCAGGAGATTCCTAGAGGCCCCACAGAGGCTTCTCCCCAACTTTTCCGGCCGTTTCATCCCAGGAGATTCCTAGAGGCCCCATAGAGGCTTCTCCCCACCTTTTCCGGCCATTTCATCCCAGGAGATTCCTAGAGAGGCCCCATGGAGGCTTCTCCCCACCTTTTCCGGCCCTGTTTCCTCCCAGGAGATTCCTTGAGAGGTCCCACATAGGCTTCTCCCTGCCTTTTCCGGCCCTGTTTCCTCCCAGGAGATTTACAATGTAGGTCTCTCACAGAAAACCAGGAGTTGGTGACGTATCTCAGGTACTTGGGGACACTTGAAGGCTTGTGGACCTTGAGATGTGGCAGTTTAAAGACTTGTGGACTTCAGCTGTCATGCCGGCAGGGGAATTCAGGAAGTCGAAGTCCACAAAGCTTAAAAGTTGTCAAGGTTGGAGACCCCTTGCTCTAGTTGTTTGACTTTGGGGCTTCCAAAGAGCTTCGGCTAAAGGATCTTGCATAAACTTACTAGCTGTAGAATTTAAAAATTGGTTAAAGAAATTGTGGTTGTTTTTTTTTTAAATTTCTCCATGATGCGTCTGCCCTTCCGACTCTGTTGTTCTATGTTCTATGACATGACGTTTTGCCACTGCAGAGCTCTTGCAGTTCTGAAGACATCACGGAAAATTTGCTCCAAATTTTGACAAATGTATATTTTATTTTCTTTGATGTCCACTGAGAGCATCTGCACCCAAGATAGATCCCTTGTGTGTCCAATCACACTTGGCCAATAAAGAATTCTATTCTATTCTATTCTATTCTATTCTCTATTCTATTCTTCTCTTCCCTTCCCTTCCATACTTTCTGTTCTGTTCTATTCTGTTCCATTCTTCATTCCAAAGTTTCTATTCTATTCTATTTTATTCTATTCTATTCTTCATTTCTTTTCTCTTTTTCTTCTCCTCTCTTCTCCTCTTCTCTCTTCCCTTTCCTTCCATATTTTCTGTTCTGTTCTATTCCGTTCTGTTCTTCGTTCCAATATTCCTATTCTATTCCGTTCTGTTCTATTCCATTCTGTTTTTTAATGAGATTTTCTGTATCCTGCCCATTTTGCCCACCCTCATCCTCCAATGTTCTCCCCGGTTCCTGCTTCCATCTCAAAAAAGTTGCCTGCTTTCTAGAAATTCTCCTTGAGACTCCAAAAACTGTAGGTTTTTTAATTTAATCAATTAATTGATTTTAATTTTTAATTTTAATAATTTTTAAGGTTGCGACAAAACCTTTGCTAGCTCAGAGACTTGGCTCCAGATGTCTCTCTCTCTTAAAAAAAAAAAAACACCCCAAAACCCAACTTCCACCGAGAACAATGCCTGCCCATTTCGTGTCAACAGCGGTTTGAAGGTTTGTTACGGGCTCCTGGGCACCGGGGGGGAAAGGAATGGAGGTGGGTGTGAATCAAAAACGTGCATTCCATAATCGGGGCTTTGTTCTGTCTCAAGTGGACCCAACTGGAGGAGGGCTCCTCTCCCAGCCAGCGCCTGGGCTGGGCGTGTGTCTTGTTTTTAAAACAGTAAATTATGTTAATTCCACTTCCCCTGGCCAAAAGCAGCAGCCCCACACGCGGAGAAGGAGGGGAGAGAAATGTCAACAGGAGTCTGTGACAAGGAAGGAGGAGGGAGCAGGCCAAGGACCTCGAGGAGAAAGTTTTAGCAATAGCAACAGCATTTAGACTTATATACCGCTTCCTAGTGCTTTGACAGCCCTCTCTAAGCAGTTTACAGAATCAGCCTCTTGCCCCCAAAAATCTGGGACCTCATTTGACCCACCTCTGAAGGAAGGAAGGAAGGAAGGAAGGAAGGAAGGAAGGAAGGAAGGAAGGAAGGAAGGAAGGAAGGAAGGAAGGAAGGAAGGAATATCAACAGCATTTAGACTTATATACCGCTTCCTAGTGCTTTGACAGCCCTCTCTAAGCAGTTTGCAGAATCAGCCTCTTGCCCCCAAAAATCTGGGACCTCATTTGACCCACCTCGGAAGGAAGGAAGGAAGGAAGGAAGGAAGGAAGGAAGGAAGACAATAGCAATAGCACTTATATCCCGCTTTATACAGCTTCTTAGCCCTCTGCAAGCAATTTACAGACTCAGCCTCTTGCCCCCAACAATATGGGTCCTCATTTGCCCCACCTCGGAAGGATGGAAGGCTGAATCGACCTTGAACCTGGTGAGATTTGATCTGCTCAACTGATGGCAGGGAGAGAGGGAGGGAAGAAGGAAGGAAGGAAGGAAGGAAAGGAGGAAAGAAGGAAAGGAAGGAGAGAAGGAAGAGGGAAGGGAAGAGGGAGGGAGGAGGGAAGGAAGGAAGGAAAAAGTGAGAGGAAAGATGGAGGGAGGGAAGGGGGAAAGGAGGAAAGAAGGAATGAGGAGAGAAGGGGAGGGGAAGGGAGGGAGGAAAAGGGGAAGGAACGAAGGAAAGAAAAGAGAGAGGGAGCAAGTGAGGAAGCGAGGAAGAAAGTCTATAGCAGATGAAAGGGGGGAGGATCTCAAATCCTCTTCCCAAGTTGTCACTCTTTAAAGTAGAAAAGTCAAGATATTTGGGGCAGGGCAACTGCAATTTGTTTCCTGGCTCCCGAATTCATTATCAATTAAGAAGGCAAAAAACAGCAGAGGCAAGATGCTGTTTTTAATCCTGCCTAAGGGAATTAATGCTCTCATAAACAGCTAGCAAATGAACACCCCCACCCAAAAAAAACCCCCATCCTCTCCCCACCATGCTTTTCATCCAATCCACAGTGCTTCAAAGCTGCACCTTCCTTAATCTGGTAGCAACAAGCGAGCATGAAATATCCTAATGGGAAAACGTAGGTGGGTTTGTCAGTTTATCAATGGCCTGAATTCCCGCATTCTTATTATTATTTACCCCGGGAAGGAAATAACAGCAAGCTTGAAAGAAAACACAGCCTCCCCGACTCAGTTCCTGGGTTAAAAAACCTGTTCAACCAGATCCTGGATTCAAATGTAATATATTAATATATCGGTGCTCTTACAGGATGTGGCTGAGTCAAAAACTAACAAAGGTCAGAAAGAAATGCCAGCCCAACAAAGAAAAACCCTTCCAGAAACTAAGATTATTTAAAAAGTGGCCTAGCATTAAATATTTGATTGACAGATTAACTGAGTCAGAAGGGACCTTGTGGGTCATCTAGTCAAGAAGAAGAGCCCTGCTGAATCGGGCCAAAGTCCATGGAGTCCAGCCTTCTGTGTCCCTCAGTGGCCCACCAATTGTCCATGGGGATCTTGAGCAGAAAGAGAAGGCAAGACCCTCCCTTTCCCTTGACCCCCAACAAATGTGACCCAAGGGAACCGTGCTTGCCTCAACCAACACAGAGGTGGCACATGGACATCCGTTTCAATAACCACCATGGATACACTTGGCATCCATGAATCTGTCTCATCCTGCCTTGAAGCTATCCAGGCTGACAGCTGTCACAACCTCTGCTGGAAGGGAATCCCATCAACCAAGGACCCTATGAGGGTAGAAATATTTCCCTTGATTTGTCCTCACTTTCTCATCTATGACCTTTAGGGAGGGCCCCCTCGTCCTAGTATTGATAGTATTCTCCATCCACCTTTTCTATCCCATGCCTGATTTTATACCCTTTGATCAAGTCACCCCTTCAACGCCGTCTTTCAAGGCTGAAGAGACTGAGGCGTTGCAACCTGGTTTCATAAAGGAGGGGCTCCATTTCCTTTAATCTTTATTAAAGAAAAAACAACAACACAAAATATATATGTTTACATATACAGCTCACAAAAGGTTTTCCCTCCCCCAGCTCCAGGGAAGACTTTTGGCAAAACACAAGTCTACTGGGCCCACTAGAAGTTGGGGAACGGGCCATTTCTGGCCTCCAGGGGGCCTCTGGGTGGCGAGAGAAGCAGTTATCACCCTCCCCAGGCTTTGAATTATGGATATGGGCACTCGTGCATGCGTAATGGGGCATGATTTCCTATGACATTGTGGCTGTGATAGATAGATGGACCCAAGGGTGGGCAGCAGGCAGGACAGGGTGGAACGTAGTTCCATCGGCGGAAATGAAGATGCAGGCGCAGCTCCAGCTGATCGGTGGCTGTCACTTCCTGGATTCCTGGTCTCTTCTCGGCTCTCCTTTCCCCCCCTGCTGTCTGCGCTCCTTGCTTTTTTCCTCTTTCCTCCTTCCTGGCCTCGGACGAGCTTCCCTCTCTCCTGCCTGGCTCCCCTCCAGCTTCACACGGCCACCTCCTGACCGAGGTGCAAGCAGAAGATGGGGATGGAAGCGGCGCTGGCATCATTGATGCTCCTGGCAGCCCCCGTTTGCCTTAGGTGGCGGGGAGACCCAGGAAGGAAGCGCAGGAAACGCGAAGCAAATTGTCACCCCAGTGAGCGACACTGCTAAGGTTGTAAGTCGAGGACTTAACAGTTCACTTGAACGATGAGGATCGTTCAAGTCACTCCCACATGGTCACATGGCCGGCAAGCCACTCCTACCCAGTCGCATGGCCATTAAGCCACACCCACAAAATAAGCCACACCCTCTTTCGGCACCTGGGGGCAAAAAGGTTCACCATCACTCATCTATCCTGTCAGAATCGTCCCACTTCTGTGCCTCCTTTAAGGTTAAGAAAAGCACAAATACTAGAAACATAGAAACATAGAAGACTGATGGCAGAAAAAGACCTCCTGGTCCATCTAGTCTGCCCACATACTATTTCCTGTATTTTATCTTGGGATGGATCTATGTTTATCCCAGGCAGGTTTCTATTCAGTTCCTGTGGATTGACCAACCACGTCTGCTGGAAGTTTGTTCCAAGCATCTACTACTCTTTCAGTCAAATAATATTTTCTCACGTGGCTTCTGATCTTTCCCTCAACCAGAAACATAGAAACATAGAAGTCTGACGCAGAAAAAGACCTCCTGGTCCATCTAGTCTGCCCTTATACTATTTCTTGTATTTTATCTTAGGATGGATCTGTGTTTATCCCAGGCATGTTTAAATTCAGTTCCTGTGGATTGACCAACCACATCTGCTGGAGGTTTGTTCCAAGCATCTACGACTCTTTCAGTGAAATAATATTTTCTCATGTTTCTTTTGATCTTTCCCCCAACTAACTTCAGATTGTGCCCCCCTTCTTCTTATGTTCACTTTCCTATTAAAAACACTTCCCTCCTGTACCTTATTTAACCCTTTAACGTATTTAAATGTTTCGATCATGTCCCCCCTTTCCCTTCTGTCCTCCAGACTATACAGATTGAGTTCATGAAGTTTTTCCTGTTATGTTTTATTGTTAAGACCTTCCACCATTCTTGTAGCCCGTCTTTGGACCTGTTCAATTTTGTCAATATCTTTTTGTAGGTGAGGTCTCCAGAACTGAACACAGTATTCCAAATGTGGTCTCACCAGCACTCTATATAGCAGGATCATAATCTCCCTCTTCCTGCTTGTTATACCTCTCGCTATGCAGCCAAGCATCTTACTTGCTTTACGAATCCAATAAATAAATAAATAAATAAATAAATAAATAAATAAATAAATAAATCTTGCTTGCTTTTCCTACCGCCCGACCACACTGCTCACCCATTTTGAGACTTCAGAAATCACGACCCCTAAATCCTTCTCTTCTGAAGTTTTTGCTAAAACAGAACTGCCAATACAATACTCAGATTGAGGATTCCTTTTCCCCAAGTGCATTATTTTACATTTGGAAACATTAAACTGCAGTTTCCATTGCTTTGACCATTTATCTAGTAAAGCTAAATCATTTACCATATTACAGACCCCTCCAGGAATATCAACCCTATTGCACACTTTAGAGTCATCGGCAAAGAGGCAAACCTTCCCTACCAAACCTTCCCCTATGTCACTCACAAACATATTAAAAAGAATAGGATCCTTGTGGCACACTGCTTGTAACCTGGAGGTTGCCAGCCTTACAAGGAACTGATAATTTCTGATCTCATTTCCAGCCAGGGATAAAAACATTTTTTTCTTTTCTGTGTCTCCTATTTGCAGCAAGCCCAAATAATAATCCCTGACAAAAAAAAATCCCCGAAGCCCGGATGCATTTCCGATGGGCTCCATTAATTCTCTTGACCACAAGCACAGACACGTTACTACAAGTCTACGTTGTGATTTCTACTGGGTCTGTTTCCTTGCTTTGTAGCCAAGGAACGGGGGGGGGGGATTGAAAAGGGAGACATTGTTTTCGATGACCTGAGTTCAACACCTTGCATATTTCCGAAGAGGCTGCGTCACACAAACCCACAAACGCGGAACTTGGCTTCTGCCGTCAGCTGTACCACAGTCTTAAAATGTTTCTGGAGGTCCTCAGTCATCCGTATCAGGAGGACTTTCTGAGATTTTTTTTTTCTTCTCTGAAGATGTTTCACTTCTCATGCAAGAAGATTCTTCAGTTCCTCTTCTTCAGAATGGAAGAAGCGCCTTGGATGAGAAGCAAAAAATTGGCAAAGGAATTATCTGCATGTACAGTGATACCTCGTCTTACGAACGCCTCTTCATACAAACTTTTTGTGATACGAACCCGGTGTTTATTATTTTTTCCCCTCTTCTTCCGAACTATTTTCACCTTACGAACCCGAGCCGCTGCCGCTGGGATGCCCCGAAGCGCTGGGATTTTCCTGAGAATCCCCGTCTCCGAACTTCCGCTGCCAGCCAAAGTGCCGTTCTTGCATTGCTGGGATTTCCCTGAGGTTCCCCTCGCTGGGATTCCCTTCATTTTTGCCAGCACTGCTGTGAATCCCAGTGACAAACTCCCCCCTTCCAAACTGTATGGGGGAGATGAGCAGAGTGGGGGGGGGACAAAAACGGGAGGCAGGGACTCATGGAGCTCAAGAGAGGAGAAAGGTGTGGGGGAGATGAGCAGAGTTGGGGGGAGAAAAACGGGAGGTACTAACAACAATGTCCCAGGGCCAGGTGACCTCCTTTTACAACCTTTTGACAAGCAAAAGTCAACAATCAGGTTACTAACTTAACAACTGAACTGATTCACTTAACAACTGTGGCAAGATAAGGTCATTACATGAGGCAAAACTCACTGAACAAATGTCTAGCTTAGCAACATATATTTTTGGCTCAGGTGGGGTCAAAGGTCGAGGGCTACTGTAGCCAAACTCAGCTTTGTTTAGAAGACACATGTTCAGTGCATAAACCCCATTTTCTTGGTTCAATGCTAGCAAGGATGTAAATTTTCAAGGATTTAATTCATAGGTATCCTCTTTAAATACTTCTGACAGCTACCCAACATTTTTTTCCTACCGTATTTCAGCTGTACTGGGGAGGAAACATTTGGGTTGCAATGGGATAGTTTCAAAGGGACTATCATAAGTCAAGGTTCACACGGCTATTTTTTGAAAGAAATCCAGAATGAGTCTTGCATGAATCACCAAGTGATAGAACGCCAGTACGTACAAATTTGCTAAGCTTTCCAAAACTATATCTTTTTACGAGATCCATAAACCTGGCCAAAAAGGATAACGGTGATCGTGCCATGTTTGAATAAAATAAAGTTTCCCAAATTTTATCTACAAACTATTAGTAATCCGACCTTTTATATTCAAATAGAGAAATTTCCAAGATTGGATCCTTACAAAGAACAAGAACTCGATTGCTTCATGGCATGTCTTCTTCCAATAGTCCCTCCAGAGCCACATAACCAAATACCGAAGATTATGTGTAAATCTTTCATAAAATAAATTGACCAGACCCACTGTGATGAGGGTCACCCAGAAAGTAATGCAACACATTTTTTTCTTCAACAATTATTTATTGAACACAATGAAACTTACACACAAGAAAGAATGATGCTTCTTCTACACTCCCTATTTTTCCACATAATCTCCGTCCCGTTGTATGGCCTCCCTCCAGCAAAACACAAGGGCGTGTAGGCTCTGTCGGTACCACTCCTTGTTCTGCTCACGAAGCCATTTCTGTACTGTGCAAATCACCTAAAACCCCTAAAAACGAACTTGTACCTTCCTCAGAAATACCTAAAACGAATACAAATACAGTATTCAGAATTTAAAGGAAATATACAATTCCACACCCTAGACATAAATACCCAACGTCAGGTTTCTCGACAGTGATAGTCAATGACATGGCGGACGGCTTATGTCTTTACTATTGAAACTTAACGTCTTATATGCTTTAAGCACATTTGTCTGTCCATTTTTCATTCTTTTTTCTATGTACAGTGATACCTCATCTTATGAACTTAATTGGTTCCGGGACGAGGTTTGTAAGGTGAAAAGTTTGTAAGATGAAACAATGTTTCCCATAGGAATCAATGGAAAAGCAGTTAATGCGTGCAAGCCCAAAACTCACCCCTTTTGCCAGCCGAAGCCCCCGTTTTTGTGCTGCTGGGACTCCCCTGAGGCTCCCCTCCATGGGAAACCCAACCTCCGGACTTCCGTGTTTTTGTGATGCAGCAGGGGAATCCCAGCAACGCAAAAACGGGCACTTCGCTGGCAACGGAAGTCTGGAGGTGGGGCATCCCAGTGGCAGCTGCTTGGGTTTGTAAGGTGAAAATAGTTTGGAAGAAGAGGCAAAAAAAGTCTTAAACCCTGGGTTTGTATCTCGAAAAGTTTGTATGACGAAGGGTTTGTAAGACGAGGTATCATTGTAGAATGAACCTTTTCTTCAGCAGCTATGAAAGGGAGGGAGGGGGAGAGAGAGAGAAGGGGGAAGAGCATAAGAGAGCACTAAAAATGGGCAGAACCAGAGACAGATTGAAGCTTATTCCAAGAGGCCTCTGTTCCCAATTTACATTTTTTCCTCTCCCCCCCCCCCCGCGTCCTGATGCTCAAAATTAAGTTTAAGCCCTTAATGTAAGAAGTAGCCCGGAGTTATTGGCTGGACGTCTTCCTGAAAATTGGATGGATTTTGATGAAATGGAACCGTTAGATTAGTCCAAGCGCTCCTTGCCATGTTTACAAAACTACAATGAGCAGACTGTGCAATCAGGGCAACGCACCAAATGCGAGACGGCCGATGTTTATCTGACTTGTGTGAACCCAGGAAGGGCGAACCTGAACGGGGCTCTGGCGCTCGGAGCGCGCTGTTTGTGCAAACACACGGGGCCCAATTGCACAATCCCGCACATTCACGGGGGAATAGAAAGCAAGGATTCATCGCCTTTTGCTCCAACGCGCCAAGTAGGGAAAAAAATCACAAGATTTTGGAGGAGCGCACAGATGTTTTCTCCATCCTGATCATGGTTGAATTGTGAGTCTGTTCACACAAACAAACACACGGTTTCTTGTTCTGGTTTTGTTTTCTTTGGGGGTGTTTTTATAAAGGTAGACAGACCGAGTCAAGACTGGACATGGCGATGAACCAACGTCTGGAAACGCAGAGCTCCTTGCTTCCATATTATGTCGAGCACATTGTAAAAGACAAAGGAAAGATTGGTCAAATAAAATTTACCTAAAGCTAAATGCAGTCCCCTGAGAGGTGGGCGGTATATAAATTAAATTAATAAATTTAATTTAATTAATATAAGAACATAAGAAGAGCCCTGCTGAATCGGGCCAAAGCCCATCGAGTGGCCCACCAATTGTCCATGGGGATCTTGAGCAGAAAGAGAAGGCAAGACCCTCCCATTCCCTTGACCCCCAACAAATGGGACCCAAGGGGACCCTGCCTGCCTCAACCAACATAGAGGCGGCACTTGGACATCGGTTTCAATAAGGGAGGGAGGGAAAGAAGGAAGGAACCTAAGAACCTAAGAAGAGCCCTGCTGAATTGGGCCAAAGCCCATCAAGTCCAACCTTCTGTGCCCCACAGTGCCCCCCAACTGTCCATGGGGATCTTGAGCAGAAGGAGAAGGCAAGACCCTCCCTTTCAATGGGAACCCCCAACAAATGGGACCCAAGGGAACCCTGCCTGCCTCAACCAACATAGAGGCGACACTTGGACATCGGTTTCAATAAGGGAGGGAGGGAGGGAAGGAAGGAAGGAAGATAAGAACCTAAGAAGAGCCCTGCTCAATTGGGCCAAAGCCCATCAAGTCCAGCCTTCTGTGCCCCACAGTGCCCCCCAACTGTCTATGGGGATCTTGAGCAGAAGGAGAAGGCCAGACCCTCCCTTTACCTGGACCCCCAACCAATGGGACCCAAGAGATAAACCTAGAAATACCTGACTTTAAACATTGCTAAGTAACATATTTTTAATTGCATTACTATTTAGGAAAACTGTGTGTGTTTGTTTGAATTGATTCAAGGATTTAGAATTGTAAACCCAGTACAGAAACCAGGTACTAAAATTGAAAAAACAAATACATAAAATATAAATACTTTTTAAAGTTCACCAATGAATAGTCCTTTAGATAGAGATAGAGAGATAGATGACAGAGATAGAGAGATAGAGATAGAGATAAGAGAATCATAACTGTCCAATGTAAGTGAAGCATCCCTGAATATCCACCTTGGTTTGGAAAGGCCCACTTAAGGGAAGGCTACATCCTTAGTTGAACAGAACAGATCAGGAGCAGATCACCATGAAAAAAACCCACCAATCTACCTGGTCACAAATGATTTAATGGCCCATAATGAATCAATCAAGCCCTTGATCCAAGTCTACATTGTCAAGTTCCTCCACCCATTAACACATTTTCATAGCCATCCTTTGGAAACTAACTGCTCTCCAGCCCTTTTAAAAGCCGTTCAGTCCCCTTCCCTCAAAGAGGACAAAGGGAAGCTAATGATTCTCTTCATTGTGAAACCTTTGTGGGCACTTGAAGAGGTCCCCTTAAAATTCAAATTTTCACAAGGTTCAGTTTTCCAGGTCCCCCTGCTCTCAGAGTCTTTACTTTGGGTGTGGGGGACAGTGACCATTCTCCAGAAATCATTCGGTGACCATTCTCCAGAAATCATTCTTCTTTTTGCATGTAGAATATCTGGATGGAAAATAAATCTTTTGATCTGCAGCCAAAGGACATAGTCACCCTCCACTAGGACATTATCGGGAGAAACTTTCAAATTCTCAGCTTTGTCACCTGTCTAAAGACTTTCAAGACTGCCTATACTAGACAGGACCAATTTGACGTCAGAAACAGCCCACCTTATTCCCTAAGCAGTGGTTCTCAATTTTTCTAACGCCGCGGCCCCTTAATAAAGTTCCTCATGTTGTGCAAGGGGATATTTCCTTTTTTTTAAAAAAAAAATATTAAAGGTTTTTATTTATAAAACACAGACATAAACAGTAAGACCAACAAAACACTAAAAAAAAGATTTGGACAGTTTTGTGACGTACCTTCATTATAATTCTAATATTGTTTCTTCTCCATTACACAGAACATACTTACATCATACAGATAAAATCTAGGTAATGATCTAAATTAATTAATTTTTCTCTTTTATGTCAAGCAAAACACAAAAGTTAACAACTGAAATGATTCACTTAACAACTATGGCAAAATAAGGTCATTACATGAGACACAACTCACTGAACAAATGTCTAGCTTAGCAACATATATTTTTGGCTCAGGTGGGGTCAAAGGTCGAGGGCTACTGTAGCCAAATTCAGCTTTGTTTAGGAGACACATGTTCCTAAAACCCCATTTTCTTGGTTCAATGCTAGCAAGGATGTAAATTTTCAAGAATATAATTCATAGGTATCCTCTTTAAATACTTATGACAGCTACCCCAAATTTTTTTTCCTACCGTATTTCAGCTGTACTGGGGAGGAAACATTTGGGATTGCAAGGGGATATTTTCAAAGGGACTATCATAAGTCAAGGTTCACGTTGCTATTTTTTGAAAGAAATCCAAAATGAGTCTTGCATAAATCACTAAGTGATAGAACACAAGTACGTACAAATTTGCTAAACTTTCCAAAACTTCATTTTTATACGAGATCCATAAACCTGGCCAAAAAGGATAATGGTGATCCTGCTGTGTTTGAATGAAATAAAGTTTCCCAAATTTTATCTTCAACTAATAGTAATCTGACCTTTTGTATTCAGGTATAGAAATGTCCAAGATTGGATCCTTACAAAGAATGAGAACTTGATTGCTTTGTTGGCTGTCTTTAAAAAGTCCCTCCAGAGCCGCATAACCAAATACTGAAGATTGTGTAAATCTTTCATTTAAAAAATTGACCAGGCCCAGACCAATATATACACTGCTCAAAAAAAAATAAAGGGAATATAACTTCAAGTAAATCAAAGAGAAAGAGGGGGGGAGGGAGTGGGAGGAAGGAAGAAAAGAGAGAAGGAGGGAGGGAAAGAGGGTGAGAGGGAGAGAAGGAGGAAAGGAGGGGGAGAGAGAGGAGAGAAAGAGGGAGAAAGAAGGAGGGAGGGAAGGAGGGAGGGAGGGAAAAAAGAGAGGGATTGGGAAAAGGAGGGGGAGAGAGGAAGAGAAGGAGAGAAGGAGGGAAGGAAAAAGAGGGAGAGAGAAGAAGAGGGGGCAGAGATAGGGAACCAGAAGTTCCCAGGCCTAAACAAACATCTAACACCCGCTCAGTTTCCAGCACAAAAGCACCTTGCCAAGAGTCTGCTAATTCAGAGGAAGGCTGGGAGTTAAAAACAACAAAAGTTGAAACTCCCCGAAGGCATCAAAGCCTTTGCACACTCTCACTAGCAATGGGAAGTCCACCTTCTCCTCTCTGGCTTGATGCTTATCAGCCGGAAGGACCTTTATCTCGCCCAACTGGGTCCCATGTCAAGTCCCAAGTCTTGTAGGGTCAAGAGAGTTGGAAATGACTGTGGAGTCTTGGCATGGGGAGCCTGACAGCTTGACTGCGGACTCCTCATCCCATCATTATGAGAGGAGAGAGGGGGAGGGAGAGAGAGGAGGGAGGGAAAAAGAGGGGGAGGGAGAGAAAGAAAAAGCGGGAGAGAGAAAGAAAGAGAGAGGAGGGAGGGAGGGAGGGAAAGACAGGGAGGGAAGGAGGGCAGAGGAGGAGAAAGAAAGAGGAAGGAAAGAGGGAGGGGAAAAGAGCGGGAGGGGAGGGAAAGAGAGAGAGAGAAAAGAAGAGAGAGGGAAAGAGAGGGAGGGAAGGAAGGGAGAGAGAGAAAGAGGAAGGAAAGAGGGAGGGAAAGAGAGCTGGAGAAAGAAAGAGCGAGGAGAGAGGGAAAGAGGGGAGAGAGGGAGAGGGAAAGAGGAAGAGAAAGAAAGCAGGAGAGAGAGGGGAGGGAAAGAGAGAAAGAGAAAGGAAGAGAGAGGAGGTAGGGAAAGAGAGGGGGAGAGAAAGAAAGAGTGAGGAGAGAGGGGAAAAGAGAGAGGGAAAGAGGGAAGAGAGAGAGAGAGAAAGAGGAAGGAAAGAGGGAGAGAAAGAGCAGAAGAGAGAGGGGAGGGAAAGAGAGGGGAGGGGGAGGGAAAGAGAGAAAAAGAAAGAGAGAGAAAGGTAGAGAGAGGAGGTAGGGAAAGAGATAGAGGGAGAGAAGCAGGGGAGAGAGGGGGAGAGACAGAGGAAGGAAAGAGGGAGAGAAGGTGGGAGAGAAAGAGAGCAGGAGAGAGCGGGAGAAAGAGAGAGGGGGAGAGGAGAGGAAGGAAAGGAGAGGGAGAGAAGGAGGGGAGAGAGAAAGAGAAGGGAAAAAGGGAAGTGGAGAGAGTGAGAAAGAGAGAGGGAGCAAGGGGGAGAGGAGGAAGTGAGAGAGGGAGAGAAGGAGAGAAGGGGAGAGAAAAAGAGCAGGAGAGAGAGAAACAAAGGGAGAGAGAGGAGGAAGAGAAAGAGAGGGAGAGAAGGAGGGGGAGAGAGGGAGAGAGAAAGAGAAGGGAAAGAGGGAGAGAAATAGAGTGTGAGATGGAGAGAGGCCAAAGAGAGAGAGGAAGGGAAGGGAGCTGTCAGTTGGAGCTTCCAAGAATGGGCAGAGGGCTCTAACCCACGGGTGATTCCGCCCACAGTTGACCAGGCCCCCAAGCCCCTGCTCCAATGTTTCTTCAGAGGAAGGAAGGCAGACCCCCCCCCCCATTTGACCACCCGACCACCCGCAGCCCAGCTCTAAGGGCCCAGCCTGGTTGGGGGAATCCGCGATGGTGGGTTGAAGGCGAAAGGAGGCTGCGCTGCTGCTCAGGATGGTGCTTGAGAGCTGTCATTTGTCTGTCACTCTGGGGGAAGTTAATGGATCCGTTTGTTTAGTTAGCCGTGTGCTGGGGACCATGAGGCGGAGGGAGCCGGGGCCCAGAGAGATTAGAGGAGGGGAGAGGCTGCCCTGATCCACCCAGGAATGCACCATTGTTTTTCCCTCGCCCGCTAGGCTGCAAACTTGGAAGCCCAGCGCAAGCGGGAGTTTTCACAACCGAGGGTGAACGCGGGAAGCACAGCCAGCCAGAGAGGACACCTGCGTGGGCAGGAGAGAAGCGCAAGAAGGGGGCAGGACAGGCAGGGGGTGGAGGGGCAACACTTCAGTTGCAGGGAGGAAGGGAAGAAGAAAGGAGAAAGTGAAAAGGAGAGAAAAAGAGGGAAGGAAGGAAGGGAGGAGAAAGAGAAAAGAGGGAGGGAGAAAAGAGATAGAGAAAAAGAGGGAAAGGGGCAGGAGGGAAGGAGAAAGAGAAAAGGAGGGAGAGAGGGAATGAAGGAAGGAAGGAGAAAGAGAAAAGGTGGGGAGGAGAAAGGAGAAAAAGGAGGGAGAGGGAAGGAAGTAGAATAAGGAAAACAGGGAGAGAAGAAAGGAAAAAGAGAAAAGAAGGGAGAGAGGGAGGGAGGGAAGGAAGGAGAAAGAGAAAATGAGGGAAGGAGAAAGGAGAAAGAGAAAGGAGACAGAGAGGGCAGGAGAAAGGAGAAAGAGCAGGAGGAAGAGAGGGAAGGAAGGAGAAAGAGAAAAGGTGGGAGAGAGGGAAGGATTGAAGGAGAAAGAGAAAAAGAGGGAGAGAAGAAAGGAAGGAAAAAGAGAAAAGAAGGGAGAGAGGGAAGGAAGGAAGAAGAAAGAGAAAAGGAGGGAGATGGGAAGGGAAGGAAAAAGAGAAAGGGAAAAGGAGGAGGGAGGGAGGAAAAGAGAAAAGGAAGGAAGGAAGGAAGGAAGGAAGGAAGGAAGGAAGGAAGGAAGGAAGGAAGGAAGGAAGGAAAGGAGGGAAGGGGTGAGTCTGCGGAGAGGGGTGGCATACAAATCTAAATAATAAATAATAATAATAAATAAATAAGGAAAAAGAGAAGGATCACTCAGGCAATTTCTGAAAAGTCATTAGGAATTAAAAATACATAAACCCTCTACTTGTGGACAATTGCATCGGCTTCCTTACCTCGGGCTGATTCAGCCAGCACCAGCGTCCCCAGAAACACCAGCACCATCCGGAGGCCCATTTTGAATGCCCAGTGGACTCTCCAACACCTGGAAAGGAAAAGAGACCAAGCGTGAACCCAGAGGAGTGCCAAATCCTTCCCCAGCACAAAACACAACAGGAAGAAGAAGAAGAAAGAAGAAGAAGAAGAGGAGGAGGAGGAGGAGGAGAAGGAAGAAGGAGAACGAGGAGGAAGGCTCCAGCCTCACTTATAACCCAGGAATCCTTTTGCAAACCCACTTTTTCCGAGGTGGGGCAGCCTAATCGAGACTTTCGATGGGGAAAAGCGGGCTCACCTGGCCCGAACCTAGGGAGGCGGGGGGGGGGCAGGGGAGGGGAAGGCAGCCTGGAGACGCTGCAGCCCCACCTGGCCAAACCCTTTTTCCCCGGTAGACTGCAGCGGCCCGCGCGGCTCTCCCAAGGCTGCCGGAGCGCCTCCCTCGAGTCCAGGCGCCGCTTGCGCCCTTCTCTGCCGGCGGGACTCCCACCCACGCCCGCCAAGCGCCAAGCAAAACCCGCGCAGTTCCACCCGGCCATTAGCCGACAAATTGGGTTGGGGGGCCGGGGGAAGAGAGGCCCAGCCCGGGGAAGGGGAAGCTCCCAGTCCCGACAAAGAAACGCCGGTCGGAGCGCAAGTGCCTGCAAAGCCAAGCGCGCAGCCACGCGCAAAGGGAGCTGCCGCCGGTCTCGCCCACGGCGCCGGCCGCGCAGGTCTTCTCGCCCGGCAGGGGAAGCGCCCGGCCTCGCGGTGGCCCCGACCGAGCTCGCCTGGGGGGCGTCATCTCCGGGGCCGCTCAAGCAGCCGCGCCGAAGTGAAAGCCGCCCGGCCCCGGATCGCCAGCCCCAAGAATTCCGGGTAGAAGCGCCCGCGCAAGGGATGCGGAGCGAAGGAAGGAAGGAAGGAAGGAAAAGAGGGAGGAAGGGAAAGAAAAGAGAAAAGGAGGGAGGGAGGGAGGAAAGGAGGAACTAATGAACGAATGAAGGGGAAAGAGAAAAGGAGAAAGAGGAGAGAGCAAGGAAGGAAAAAGAGAAAAGAGGGAAGGAGAAAGGGAAAGAAGGAAAAAGAGAAAAGAAAGGAGGGAAGGGCTGAAGGAAGAAAAACGGGAGGGAAGGAAGGAAAAAAGAAAGAGAAAGTGGAAGGAAGGAGAAAGAAAAGAAGGGAGGGGGAGGAAAAAGAAAAAAGGGAGGGAGGGAGGAGAAAGAAAAGAAGGGAGAGGGAGGAGAAAGAACAGAAGGGGGAGGAAGGGAGGGAGGAGAAAGAAAAGGAGGGAGAGAGAGAAAAGAAGAAAGGAAAGAGAAAAGGAGGGAGAAAAGAGGAAGGAAGGAGAAAGAGAAAAGGTGGAAGGAATAAGAAAGAGAAAGGAAGGGAGAGAGGGAGGGAGGGAGGAAGAAGAAAGAAAAGGAGGGGAACTAAGAAGGAAAAAAGAGAAAAAGTGGAAGGAAAGAAGGAGAAAGAAAAACGGGCAGGGAAAAGAGAGAAGAAGGGTGAAGGAAGAAAAACTGGAGGGAGGGAGGAAGGGAGGAAGGAAGGAAGGAAGAGCAGCACCTGGGCCACCTGCCCATCGCCACGTGGGAGCCGCAGCCTCGCGGGGAAGGCACAGAGCGGGGGGGCGCTGCCTACCTGCCGCCTCCTGCTACTCCCGCGCCGGCCCGGCTCAAGCTGCCTTCGGCGCCGGCGGCTTTCCCGATCCCCGCGCTCCTCCTCCGTGGCCGCCGCCGCCGCCGCCGCCTGCGGGCCGCCCCATGCCCGGCCGCTCGCCCCTCCGCCGGCCCCGCGTGTCCAGAGTTCGAGTCCCAGCGGCGGGATGCGGGCGGGGAAGGCAGCGGCGGCGGGAGCTGGGCTGGCGGGCGAGGCAGACTGAGCGCCCTTCCCGGCTGGGGCTCCCGGGCAGCCCGCAGCCCCGCCCCGGCTCCACTGCCCTCCAGGCCCCGCCCTCAGCGCTCTCCCCCCCCCCCCCCGTCAGGGGGGAGCGGCGGGAGGAGGAGGAGGAAAACTCTCAGTGGAGCGGATCACTTAGTTGTAGCAATTAACAGTAGAAGGTAGAGGAGGGAAAAGAAGTAGGAACTATAGAGAGTTCACAGGGAGAGGATGACTGGAGGGGAGGAGGAAGAAGAGGAAGGAGGAGAGGAAGGAGAACGGAGAGGAACGGCGAAGTAGTTGTGTAGAAGCGGTAGAAGAAGTGGAGGTGGCGAAGGAGGACGGAGAAGGAGTTGTGCAGGAGCGGTAGAAGAGATGGAGGAAGAGGAGGAGAGAGAAGAAAGACGGAGAAGAACGGAGAAGAAGAGGTGTAGAAGAGGTAGAAGTAGAGGTGGTGGAGGAGGAGAAGGATTGGAAGGTGAATAAAGAGGGAAAGAGAAAGAAAGGAGAAAGAAAGAAAGAAGGAAGGAAGGAAGGAAAGAAAAAGAAGAGATAGTAGAGATGAAGGAGGAGGAGGGAGAAGAAAGACGATGAAGAACGGAGAAGGAGTTGTGTAGAAGAGGTCGAAGTAGAGGTGGAAGAGGAGGAAGAGGAGAAGGATTGGAAGAAGGTGAACAAAGAAGGAAGGAAGGAAAGAAAGAACGGGAGAGAGAAAGAGACAGAATGAAAAAGAGAGAGAAATAAAAAGAAAGAGAGAGAGAAGAGAGAGAGAGAAAGACAGAAAGAAAGAATGAGAGAAAAAAGTGAGTGAAAGAGAGTGAGAGAAAGACAGAAACAAAGAGAAAGCGAGAGCAAAAGAAAGAAAGAGACAAAGACAGAGAAGAAGGAAGGAAGAAAAAGAGGAGGAGGAGGGAGGAAGAGGAGGGAGGGGGTTCCGACGCCCGCAGAGCTGGCAGGTGAGGCGGAGGAGCCGTGGGAACGGAGCAACTTTGCAGTTGGAGGCGACTCCGAAGTTTTCTCCTCCAAACAGCCGGCATTCACACACCGGGGATGGGTGGGGAGAATTTGTCCTCTTGAAATCGGGGGTTCCTCCCTCCCTCGTCCCCCATTCAGTCGGCCTGGAGTTGGGGCTCCGCGGGGTCTCCTCTCCCCGTCCTCGACCCCCTGCCCGGCCGCCTTGTGGCTCCCCATCGCCCCCTTTGGTCCAAAACGAGCCTCGGCGGGCCAGCCGCTTTGGGAAGGCGCTTGGCTTGCGCCCGGGCGCAAAAACAAAACTAGGGCTCCCCAAATAATGAATCAAAGCACCTGGAGCTCCTCCTGCCCGAGCCCCGGACTCGCAGGTAGAGTGCTCCGCCAAGGGGAGGCTCGGCCGAAAGGCAAAAGGGGCCGCTCGGGCTCTCTCCGGGGTCGTCCGCGGCGGGGCAGAGATTCCCGTGGACGCCAGCGGCTCCGCTCCGAGCTTCTCCCCGCAGCCCCTGCTGGCTCTCCAAAGTTACTAGCGCTCTGCGCGGAGTCTCCTCCTCTTCCTCCCCCCTCCTCCTCCTCGGTGACACCCCGTGGAAGGATGGAGAGGAGAGGCGGGGGCGCTTTCTCCCCACGTTCTTTTTGGACCCGGGTTTCTTTCCCAGAATTCATTCTCGGGGGTCTCTTTTTTCTCCCGAAAGAATGCAGGTATTTCTTTCACCATGGTTGCTCACCTGAAGACCGTAGCTTGCTTGCTTGCTTGCTTTCTTTCTTTCTTCCTTCCCGTCTTCCTTCCTTCCTGTCTCGTTCTTTCTTTCTTTCTTCCATCCATCCTTCCTGTCTTTCTTTTTCTGCCTTCCTTCCTTTTTTCTTTCCTCCATCCCTCCTTTTCTCATCCTCCTTTCCTCCCTGTTTCTTTCTTTTCTCTTTTCCTCCCACCTCCTTTCCCCATTTCTCTTTTTCCTTTCTTCCCTCCCTCCCTCCTTTCCTTTTTCCTCCCTCCCTTCCTTTTTTCTTTCTTTTCCTCCATCCCTCCTGTTTTCCTTTTTTGTTCCCTTCATCCTTCTTTTCTCTCCTCCCTCCCTCCTTTCTTTTCTCTTTCTCTTCCGCCTCCCATAAACCCCACTCCCTTCTATCACCGATGATGTTACCTAGCTGGGTCACGAGATGCCTGGAAGAAAACTACCCAGCTCAAAGAGAGCACCCAAGGAACAGACCTCACAGTATATCTCCTTTTCAGAAAGACAGAAATCTTATTCGAGGGCTGACAGATTTCAAAGAATTGGGCAAACAAGATTTAACAGGGAGAATATTTTTGTCTTAAGACTTTTTTCTGACGAAAATGTCTCCCCCAAAAGGAAGAGAATTCATGTAATGTACAGTTGATTCTATCAGGACTGCAGGGAAATAATAATAATTATTATTATTTCCAAGGTGTGCGTAAAGCTTGCTGACACCTGTTTTTGCAACCGTTAGACGCCTCCTCCTCCTTACCGCGTGGACGAGATCAAACGCCTTCATCCTGCTTCTTTTATTGTGGAGGTTTAAAGGATAAAATGTGGTGCCTTTTTTCCTACCTCGCCTTCTTCCCTGGCTGAGAGAAGCTCTTGGCTGTTTCGCATCCTGTTGGAAAGGCAAGCTTGCTCAGGTCCCCTCCCTGCACCCAGTTTAAATTCCTTTTTTAAAAAATAATAATAATAATAATAATCTTTATTAATTTTCTACCTATAAAAACAGTCAAAACAAACAAAACATACTGTACATAGAAAAAAGAGGAAAAAAGAATGAAAAATGGACAGACAAATGTGCTTAAAGCATATAAGACGTTCCACTCTACAGAAGGAAGTGACACTTCATAGGGAGCAAGCAGACTCTGAACAATTGGACAAGACCATCACCTATCCAAAATATTACGGTGACCAGACAGATGGATCCCACCACAAACATCCACTAGTCTGTGTTGGTTTTCTTTTCTTTTTCTCTTTTCTTTTAAAAAAATATATCACATCTAGTTTTCTTTTATTTATTTTTTTAAAATATTAATTTTCAATTATATTTTAAAACAGACAAATAAATACCAACAAAAGACAAAGGAAAAACAACAACAAATCCCCTCCCCAAAAAATTGTGATATCAGCAAACATTCAGTATTTCTGCATTACTACATCAGATATGTCATTAAATCCTATAATAATATACATATTAATACATTAATACATTACAGTAATATTCGTATTATTTCATACAACAAATCTAGTTTTCAATGGATCATTTTCCCTGCAGTTCTCCTGAGCCTAACGAGTTCTTTTGTTCTTGAAATCAAAAGCTGGCTGGAGAATTCTGGGGGTTGAAGTCCACAAGTCGTAAAGTTGCACAGTTTGAATGGAATGGAATGGAATAGAATAGAATAGAATAGGAAATGGAATGGAATGGAATAAAATAGAGAATAGAATAGAATAAAATAAAATAAAATAGAGAATAGAGTAGAGTAGAGTAGAATAGGGAATGGAATGGAATAAAATAGAGAATAGAATAGAATAAAATAAAATAGAGAATAGAATAGAGTAGAGTAGAATAGGGAATGGAATAGAATAGAATAGAATTAAATAGAATAGAATAGAATTCTTTCTTGGCCAAGTGTGATTGGACACACAAGGAATTTGTCTTTGGGACATAAGTCAGAAGACCTCTGACAGAATAACAGAGTTGGAGGTCTTCTTGCCCAACCCGCTACTCAAGCTACACCATTTCCCACAAATGGCTGTCCAATCTTTTCTTCAAAACCTCCAATGATGGCGCAGGGAGTTCCACTGATTCATTATTCTCAAGAACATTCTCCTTAGTTCCAGGTTGATTCTCTCCTTGATCAGTTGACATTCGTTGCTTCTCGTTCTACCTTCAGGTGCTTTGGAAAATAAGTTTGGAAATAACCTTCCATGCACACCCTTTCTAACATTTTGGGGGGTTGTTCTTTCCGTCATAAATCTTTTCTTAATGTTAGAATTACCCCCAAATTTCTGCTTTTCTTCCCCCCACTCCCATTTCTGATACCAGTGAGAAGGGGATCCCATCAATGAAGTCCTCAGAGAGGGATGGCATAGAAATCCAATAAATAAATAAATAATATTGATTATGGTTTATCTTTACTTGATAAGTGGTCCAAGCAACGGAAACTGCAGTTTAATGTTTCCAAATGTAAAATAATGCACTTGGGCAAAAGGAATCCTCAATCTGAGTATTGTATTGGCAGTTCTGTGTAAGCAAAAACTTCAGAAGAGAAGGATTTAGGGGTCGTGATTTCTGACAGTCTCCAAATGGGTGAGCAGTGTGGTTGGGCGGTAGGGAAAGCAAGTAGGATGCTTGGCTGCATAGCTGGAGGTATCACAAGCAGGAAGAGGGAAATTGTGATCCCGCTGTATAGAGCGCTGGTGAGATCCCATTTGGAATAATACTGTGTCCAGTTCAGAGATGGATCAAATTGAAGGGGTCCAAAGATGGGCTACAAAAATGGTGGAAGCTCTTAAGCATAAAACTGATCAGGAAAGACTCAATGAATTCCATCTGCATAGTCTGGAGGACAGAAGGGAAAGGGGGGACATGATCAAAACATTTAAATGTGTTAAAGGGTTAAATAAGGTTTGACTGAAAGAAAGTGAACACAAGAACAAGGGGACACAATCTGAGGTTAGCTGGGGAAAGATCAGAAGCCACGTGAGAAAATATGATTTGACTGAAAGAGCAGTAGATGCTTGGAACAAACTCCCAGCAGACGTGGTTGGTAAATCCACGGTCACTGAATTTAAACATGCCTGGAATAAACATAAATCCATCCTGAGATAAAATACAGGAAATAGTATAAGGGCAGACTAGATGGACCAGGAGGTCTTTTTCTGCCATCAATCTTCCATGTTTCTATGTTTAATAAATAAATAAACTCACCGTCCCGTTCCCCCAAAGTTTGGTTTGCCGGTAGGAAAAAAAATACTAAAGTGGGCTGGGTTCCCTGTTGGAGTAAACTATCTGTTGTTGAAGAGAATCATGTGCGATGTATGTTGCGTGTAGGAATGAATGTTGTGTGATATTCCGTGTTAATGTGGTGTCACATACCATTGTATGGACATGTTCCATCTGAATCCAAGTAAAACCCATCTAAAGACACTCACAAAATAGACTAAATACAGAGTATGGGGAGATGTTAAGACGTACAAATAACTGTTGTTGCTTTGAGGATTTTGAAGATGGGGTGAAAAATCCCCTAACTAGGTCAAAAGCATTTTATATTATTTCTATTACAGTTATGCAGCCGTACCAATTATTATGATTAAAGCCTTTTTCTTCCAGCTAAAGCAAAGCTCCTGGCAGCATAATTTTGGTTCATTCTGATGTAGTAGTTGCTGTGATTTTATCTTTTACGTTGCTTTTTTGTTATTTTTTATTAACGCATTTCTTGCTTTAAGCATTGAATTAATCAACTAATTAATCAATTAATTAGTCGCTCACGCCCTCATCACCTCGAGGTTCGACTATTGCAACTGTCTCTACATGGGGCTACCTTCGGAAACTGTAAATTGTGCAAAATGCAACCACGCGAGCACTCCGCGGACTGCATTGGTGGTCAATTGATTTCTGGACACAATTCAAAGCGTTGGTCATGACCTATAAAGCTCTACATGGCATCGGGCCAGATTATCTCTGGGACTCCCTTTTGCTGCATGAGTCCCAGCGGCCGGTTAGGTCCCACAGAGTTGGCCTTCTCCAGGTCCCGTCAACTAGACAATGGCAGTGCCTGGGGAAGAGTCTTCTCTGTGGTGGCCCTGGCCCTCTGGAATGAGCTCCCCCTGAGATTTGTAGTGCTCCCACCTTCCTTGCCTTCGACCCATTTGGACTAACTGACCCCTGGCCGATGAATGGAATGCATGCTTGATTGTATGAATAACAGTACTGTAATTGTTTTTTTAAAAAAATTTGAGTTTTAGACTAGTTAATTATATTAATATTGGATTGGATTGAATTGAATTGAATTCAATTTAATTTAATTAATTGGATTTATATGCCGCCCCTCTCCGAGGACTCGGGGCGATTTACAACATATGAAAACAACAAATGCAGTCACTAAGTCCAATGAAATTAAAACTAAACAAACAATCTAAATTTTAGGATACTGTTGCTGCTTTTTTATATACTGCTCAAAAAAATTAAAGGGAACCCTCCAAGAACCCCTCCTAGATCGGAATGAATGAAATATTCTCATTGAATCCTTTGTTCTGTACAAAGTTGAATGTGCACAACAGCAGGTGAAACTGATGGTCAATCAGTGTTGCTTCCTAAGTGGACAGTTGGATTTCACAGAAGTTTCATTTACTTGGAGTTATATTGTGTTGTTTAAGGGATCCCTTTGTTTTTCTGAGCAGTGTTGTAAGCCAAGTCCTCAGAGAGGGGCAGCATATAAATAAAGGAAGAAAGAAAGAAAGAAAGAAATGAACAGATGAACGAATGAACAAATGAATGAATGAATAAAAGAATAAATAATCCTGAATGGAGCAGTGGAAGGACCTCACACATGAAAAATGACAACAGCAACAACTATTCCAGTCTCCAGAAGTTGTAAATGCTCCCAACACTGAAAGCTATTAAGCAGATGTTGGATAACCATCTGTCTGAAGTAGTGTAGGGTCTACTGCCTAAGCAGGGGGTTGGACTAGAAGACCTCCAAGGTCCCTTCCAACTCTGTTATTCTATTCTGCTCTATTCCATTCCATACTCTATTCTATTCTATGCTATGCTATGCTATGCTATGCTATGCTATGCTATGCTATAGAAACATAGAAACATAGAAGTCTGACGGCAGAAAAAGGCCTCATGGTCCATCTAGTCTGCCCTTATACTGTTTTCTGTATTTTATCTTAGGATGGATCTATGTTTATCCCAGGCAGGTTTAAATTCAGTAACTGTGGATTTATCTACCACGTCTGCTGGAGGTTTGTTCCAAGGATCTACTACTCTTTCAGTAAAATAATATTTTCTCATGTTGCTTCTGATCTGTCCCCCAATTAACCTCAGTTTGTGTCCCCTTGTTCTTGTGTTCACTTTCCTATTAAACACACTTCCCTCCTGAACCTTATTTAACCCTTTCACATATTTAAATGTTTCGATCCTGTCCCCCCTTTTCCTTCTGTCCTCCAGACTAGACAGATGGAGTTCATGAAGTCTTTCCTGATACGGTTTATGCTTAAGACCTTCCACCATTCTTGTAGCCCATTTTTGTGCTATTCCATTTTCTATTCTGTTCTATTTTGTTCTGTTCCATTCCGTTCCACTCCACTCTACTCTATAATTCTACTCTATGATTCTACTCTACCCTACCCTATTTACCCTACCCTACTCTACCCTTCTCTACCCTCCCCTGTCCTATCCTGTCTTTTCCTACCCTGTTCTATATACAGACCTGTGAAGTCACCAAAGATTGCACCATCTTTTGATTGACAGGTCTTGTTCTTCCTCTCGGGTTAAGCACTCGGTCCCCTCGTGACCAGCCAATGGTTTTATGCTTTATAACTAAGGAGTTCGGATCGCTTCCCGTCCCGGCACTTTCACTGAAATGCATTGTTCTGACGCGGCCCCTCCCTCCAGTCCGTCGGAAGCCATTACTCCCTCTCCTTGTCACAATAGAAATCCTTTCCTTCTCTTACTCAAACACGACCAGCAAAACATAGCCCCGAGCATTATTTTCTATCACGAACGCATTGGGCCAGTCCCGGCACGTTCATCCGCTTCCTTTGTTAATGTATTGTCACTCTTGAAAAGACCAAAAACCCACAAGGCTGCCAGAATGGCTTTCTACCAGGGTAAACCGGTATTAGACCCAGCTGCGAAGAAGGACACCGCTTGCCAATACCAAGAAATAAATACCGTATTTTTCAGAGTATAAGACACACTGGAGTATAAGACGCACCTTAGGTTATTGGGGAGGAAAATAGGGAGAAAAAATTGCTTACCAGATATTCCTCTGGCTAACGTCCTTAGTCTGGTCAGCTTCAGCACATTATTTTATCCCCTGGTTAGGGCTTTTAAAAAACCTTATTTGTAGAGAGTAACATTGAAAGAGCTTGTAAGCCTGTAAGACCTGAGAATAATAATAATAATTATTAATAATAATAATTTATTAGATTTTTATGCTGTCCCTCTCTGGAAACTCGGGGCTGCTCACAACAATAATAATAACAATGTGAAAATGTAAACAAATCTAATATTAAAAAAGCATCTAAAAACCCATCATTTAAAAACCATGCAACACAAGCGTACCATACATAAAGCTATATAAGCCTGGGGGAGATGTCTCAATTCCCCCATGCCTGGCGATACAGGTGGGTCTTAAGTAATTTGTGAAAGACAAGGCAGGTGGGGGCAGTTCTGATCTCTGGGGGGAGTTGATTCCAGAGGGCCAGGGCCACCACAAAGAAGGCTCTTCCCCTGGGGCCCGCTAGATGACATTGTTTAGTTGATGGGACCCAGAGAAGGCCAATTCTGTGGGATTCATGCGGCAGAAGACGGTTCTGGGGGTATTCTGGTCCGATGCCATGTAGGGCTTTAAAGGTCATTACCAACACTTTGAATTGCGACCGGAAACTGATCGGCAGCCAGTACAAGAGAATATTGTTCGCACCTGGTTGGGGCTGGAAAGAAATTTTTTTTCTGAGCAAGTAGAAAAAAAGCCTGCAAAGACTTAGAGCTGGAAAAACATTCTTCGCAGAGAGGAACAATTAAAGAGTCTGCAAAGTAAGAGCTGGAGAGATCATTAGCACCTTTCTGAGCAAGTAGAGCGATGAAAAAAAACCCTGCAAAGACTTAGGGCTTGGAAAACATTCTTTACAAAGAGTAACAATGAAAGAGCTTGCAAGCTGATAAGAGCTGGGGACATCATTAGCACCTGGTTAGGGCTGGAAAGAAACTTACTTGGAGCAATTTAGAGCAATGAAAGAAACCTGCAAAAACTTAGGGCTTGGTAAACATTCTTTGCAGAGAGTAACAATGAAAGAGCCTGCAAGGTAAGAGCTGGGAAGATCGTTAGCAGCTAGTTGGGGTTGGGGGGAAAAACTTTGAAAAAAGCTACATTCAGAGTATAAGACGCACCCTAATTTTCAGCCACTTTTAGGGAGGAAAAAGCTGCATCTTATACTCTGAAAAATACAGTATGTACCCTGGGGGAGGAACTACCTTAATTTTTAGTTAATAACAGAATTAACAGAGTTGGAAGGGACCTTGGAGGTCTTCTAGTCCAACCCGCTGCTTAGGCAGGAAACCATATAGCATATCAGACAAAGTTGTTGTCCAATCTCTTCTTAAAAACCTCCAGTGTTGGAGCATTCACAACTTCTGGTGGCAAGTTATTCCACTGGTTAATTGCTCTCACTGTCAGGAATTTTCTCCTTAGTTCTAAGTTGTTTCTCTCTTTGATTAGTTTCCACCCATTGCTTCTTGTTCTACCCTAAGGTGCTTTGGAGAATAGCTTGACTCCCTCTTCTTTGTGGCAACCCCTGAGATATTGGAAGGCTGCTCTCATATCTCCCCTGGTCCTTCTCTTCCTTAAACTAGCCATGCCCAGTTCCTGCAACCATTCTTCGTATGTTTTATCCACCAGTCCCCTAATCCTCTTTGTTGCTCTTCTCCGCACTCTTTCTCAAGGCTCCACATGTGCTTAATTTGGACTAAGAACAGCTCCATACCTGGAAAAAGGCCTTTTTGTGTAATGAATTGGTAAGCAGACATATTTTGTAGCCAAAATCTTCAGCAACATTCCAGCGGTTTCTGCAGGCAAATTTGAACCTAGTTTGGGTCAAGGAACCTCTGAGACAAGTTGGAGAAATCTTTTTTTTAAAAGAATTCCATTTTTAAAATTAGAATTGTAAAGAAAGAGAAGCCAAACATTACAATTCAAAGAAATGTTTTAATAAACACTGCATGGCACGAGGTCCACGATAAAACATTATCTGCTGTTACATATTAAATATGGAACTTGTTAAGTGTGAGACTATGCAGATATTACTTGACTTATGACCACAATTTAGTGCTGTCGTAACTTTGAACAGTCACTAAATGAGTCAAGGGCTACCTGTAGAGTAGCTGGGAACCTCAGCCTAGTAAAGTCATATTAATGTAGGATTTTCAATGTTTCTTGTTGGTTGCCATCTAGTGGATAAGCAGAAAAACGTTCCTAAATATTCACATCAAGCTTGGGCTTTTTCTAAGATGGGTTGAGAAAGGATTGTATAAATCAGGGGGCTCCGACCTTGGCAACTTTAAAATCTTTAAGGTGAACCTATTTTCCAAAGCAGCAGAGGGTAGAATAAGAAGCAATGGGTGGAAACTAAACATGGAGAGAATCGACTCAGAACTAAGGAGAAATTTCCTGACAGTCAGAACGGTTGATCAGTGGAACAACTTGCCTCCAGAAGTTGTGAAAGCTCCAACACTGGACATTGTTAAGCAGATGTTGGATACCTATCTGTCTGAAGTAGTGTAGGGTTTCCTGCCTAAGCAGAGGGTTGGACCAGAAGACCTCCAAAGTCCCTTCCAACTCTGTTGTTGTTATTATTGTTGTTGTGGTGGTGGTATGGGTTTGGAGTTTCGACTTTGGTGCTTTGAAGTTTCGACTTGACTTTTTTATTTCCAGGTTTGGCGCACATTTTTTTCCCTCCAGCCTAAATTTAGCTGAGCAAATTTGCTTGAGTTTGCTCGCTCGCATCTGTTATGATGTGTGGCCCATTGTCTAGGATTTACAAAATGTTATACAGTGGAAAAGAGGTGTCATTTTTTTCTCTTCCAGAACCATGAAGATATTTTAAGATAGATGAGATTCCTTCTCGGAGGAAACGTGGCTAATATTTTCTAATCTTGGCAGGATTTTAGGCTTTTTCTGCTATCTCCTAACTAGAGGACACAGCCCTGAACAAACATTCTGAAAACTACAACTATCTCCTCGAGAAGATAGGCAGCAGTGGAATTAACACACATCCTGTGTGCACACCAAATATCCTTTGCACACACTAAGCTTTTCCAAACTAATCGCTAATCACTGCAAAATCTTCTCCAGCCAGCTCAACCCCAAAAGTAATTAGGTTGGCTTAGTGTTGTGTCCCAATGTCCTTAAGTAGGTGAAAAATTGAACATTGCTTCCATTTGGAACGGGTGAAAAGCAAACACACAAATCTTGCTTCCTTTTATGTAAACAATCTGAAAGCCATTTAAAATATCCTGTTAAAATCTCCCAGGCACACAAAGCAAAAAAGTTTTGCATTGCATTGAGGAAATAATGGAGCAAAAGATTGAAATGAGACCAGAATTCTTTTGGGAATAATAAAAGAAAAATACATCAGAAAAGAAATGTACTACATCATGCAACATATAATAATGTTAAGTGAGAATCACATTTGTACAAAATTGGAAGAAAGGCAAGAACCCCTTGAATACAATGATTATAGAAAAGTTGCTAGAATGAGCAGAGATGGGTAAATTAACAACAGAATTGAAAGAGAGGAAACAGGGTACTATAAAATATGGGACAGATGGTACGATTGGCTCAGAAAAAAAAGTAAAATCAATGTGTAAACCATGATTTTAAAAAATGTTATAATGGGGGGGTATTATTATTATTATTATTATTATTATTATTATTATTATTATTAATTAGATTTGTATGCCGCCCCTCTCCGCAGACTCGTAGATGTGATATATGTAACTTTAAATCTAAATGGTTGTAAGATAATGTATATTAAAGTGAAAAATTATTAATTAATAGCTTACAAAATGAATAGCTAAAGATAAAAAGAAGTTTAAATATAAAACAATAGCCATAATTAGGAAAAAATGTAGACTTAAGAAGGCAAATTCTGATGCTGCAAAGCTGTATTGGTGGAATTATACACTGCTCAAAAAAATCAAGGGAACACTTAAACAACACAATATAACTCCAAGTAAATCAACCTGTCCACTTAGGAAGCAACACTGATTGACAATCCAATTGTACATTCAATTTTGTACAGAGCAAAGTTTTCAATGAGAATATTTCATTCATTCAGATCTAGGATGGGTTCTTGGAGGGTTCCCTTGATTTATTTTTTTAGCACTATATTTTATCCATGTGTATTTTATGTGTTTCTGCTTTTTGTCGTTTTGTCCTTAACTTGGAAAATTACAATAAAAGCTATTTTTTAAAAAAATAAATAAAGTTTTGCTTTGTTTTTTAAGATTAAGAAATGGAACACACAACCACAGAGACATTCCCCCCCCCACCCCAATTCCCAAATATTAAAAGCCTTGCATTTTTTCCTAACATAAATCTCCGAGCGCTTTCTTGTTTCCTCTTCAGCATCTGTTATATTGTTCATGTCTGTGACAGTTAATCACGAGGAGGCTTATTATGTTTTAACCAAATGGTCTCCGCTTACTGCTTTCCTGCCTTCGGATTCGAAAAACCTGACCCTGACATTTCACTCGAGAGGGAAAGGCGCTTCGTAAGAAATTGGGGTTTGCTCTGCCGTGCATTGACTCCCCCAGCTGTTCCCCTCTTTTATTACTTTTGCAGGATTCCCCCCCCCCCAAAAAAGTAATATATATTTTACTTTTTTCACACACCAAAGGGGTTAGTCATACTGCAGTGATTTTGCACTGAGAACGGAAGAATGGAATTATTCGAAATAGAAAAAATGAAGGGAAAAAAGACATTTCATCTGTTCTTTTAATACCCAAAACTCTGAGTTGCTTGCAAATCATAGAGGTGAGCTTGAGGATGGGAGAAGAAAGTAGAATCATAGAGTTATGGGGCTGGAAGGGCCGAGAAAGGTCACTCACCCCAAACCTTTGCAGAGGATGTTTTTTCCCCATGCATGATAATTATTGTCTTATTGATTACACATCATTTCTAGAATAGAATAGAATAGAATAGAATGTATTTATTTATTTACACATAGAATAGAATAGAATAGAATAGAATTCTTTATTGGCCAAGTGTAATTGGACACACAAGGAATTTGTCTTTGGTTCAGATGCTCTCAGTGGACATAAAAGAAAATATGCATTTGTTAAGAATCATGAGGTATAACACTTAATGATTGTCATAGGGATCAATTAAGCAGTGAGGAAACAATCCACGTTAATAAAAATCATAAGGATACAAGCAACAAGTTACAGTCATACAGTCCTAAGTGGGAGGAAAAGGGTGATAGGAATGATGGGGGGAAAACTAGTAGTAATTCAGACTTAGTAAATGGTTTAACAATGTTGAGGGAATTATTTGTTTAGCAGAGTGATGGCATTTGGGGAAAAACTGTTTTTGTGTCGAGTTGTCTTGGTGTGCAGGGCTCTGTAGCGATGTTTTGATGGTAGGAGTTGAAACAGTTTATGTCCAGGATGTGAGGGGTCAGACAATATTTTCACAGCCCTCTAGAATAGAACCCTATTCTGTATATATTACCTGTAATGATATATGTAGTGACATATATATATATACAGTATATTATGATTTAGAATAGAAAGAGAATACAGGTCAACTTATGACCACAATTGACTCCCAAGATATATATATGAACATAATAATAACAACAGAGTTGGAAGGGACCTTGGAGGTCTTCTAGTCCAACCCCCTGCTTAGGCAGGAAACCTTTGGTTATTGAAAGGGATGTCCATGTGCCGCCTCTATGTTGGTTGAGTCAGGCAGGATTCCTTTGGGTACCATTTGTTGGAGGTCAAGAGAAAGGGAGGGTTTGGCCTTCTCTTTCTGCTCCAGATCCCCATGGACAATTGGTGGGCCACTGTGGGCCACAGAAGGCTGGACTCGATGGGCATTGGCCTGATTCCACATGGCTCTTCTTAGGTTTGTATGTACCCTACACTACTTCAGACAAATGGTTATCCAACATCTGCTTAAAAACTACCAATGTTGGGGCATTCACAACTTCTGGAAACAAGCTATTCCACTGATCAACCCGTTCTGACAGTCAGGAAATTTCCCCTTAGTTCTAAGTTACTTCTCTCCTTGTTTATTTTCCACCCATTGCTTCTTGTTCTACCCTCAGGGGCTTTGGAGAATAGGTTGGTTTGATGAGATGCTGCCATCATCCTTGTCCACCTTGAAGAATCCTTGCAATAGAATTATTGTATGAATGCAATTCAGTGGAAAAAAATAATGGATTAGCCCACTGCCTCTTGACCTAAATAAAGAGGACTGTGTTTCAAAATAAATAAAAAGACATGCTTGGATAGAAATGTAATAATTCTGGTAAAAGCCCAAAGCAGAAAGAGAAAATATTCTCTTTTTTTGCTACATCCGATGGGTTTTTCTTCCCCTGCGGTTGAAGAAGAAGAATGGAGCTGCACTTAAGAAGGCTACGATGATTCCAAGAATAAATGCTATATTGGAAATAAGCTGGTTGAACGTGGCTTAAAAGCATTGGAACGGCCTGCCTTTTATTCAGGGTGATTAACGAGAGAATATTCCAAGTCCTTCCAACTCAGTCACATTTTTAACATATTTTTCTAATCAGACCGGAAAAAAGGAAAAATAATAGAATTCATAGCCATTCGAGCAAACGTCATTTAAAAGTCCAGGTTGCCGTGACTCTTAATCCCATTTCTGACCATATTTTTGTCTAATTTCTGTATTCGACCGACACATTCTCAAATGGTTGAGCACAGGATTGGGCTGGAAGGTCTCCAAGGCCCATTGCAACTCTGTGATTCTGTTAAAAATGGATAAAAGCCTCATGGATCAGAAGAAGCTATGAACTTTTCTCAAATTTATTTCTTTATTTATTAGATTTCTGTGCCACCCTATTCCTCAGACTCAGGGCAGCTTACAACAAAGGCAATGAATCACATGTAGAAATCTAAATTTAAAAAAAATATTAAAACCCCAATATCTTAAAAAAGCCAATCACTCATGTTCGGACAAACAGACATGAATTCACTCACCGGCCAGGGCTGGAGGTTAGATCTTTTTTTTCCTAATTTTCTGCAATGTTTTTCCCCCTCTCTGAGAATGCACAGAAGCAAAATTGTGTGGGTATTCTATTATAATTCTATTATAATTCTATTATAATTCTATTATAATTCTATTATAATTCTATTATAATTCTATTATAATTCTATTATAATTCTATTATAATTCTATTCTCCTCTGTTCTATTCTATTCTATTCTATTCTAACATTCTATTCCTGTTCTATTCTTCATTTCTGTTGTATTCTAATATTTATTCTATTCTATTTATTTTATTCCATTCTATTTTTCTTTTCTATTCTATTCTATTCTATTTTATTCTAACATTCCATTCCTGTTCTATTCTTCATTTCTGTTGTATTCTAATATTTATTCTATTCTATTCTATTCCATTCTGATATTTTCCCATTTCCTTTTTTCTAATCTACATCAACACAACAGTAAGCATAGACAGTGGTTGGAAATAAATAAGCACTGAATTATTTAATTACAATTCAATTGGATATTTTATTCCCTCAATAAATATTTGTGCAATTCTTCAATCAAACCAGGGTTAAATTAAACATTTAATTAGATTGAATAATAAGGATAACAACAGAGTTGGAAGGGACCTTGGAGGTCTTCTAGTCCAACCCCCTACTTAGGCAGGAAACCCTCCACTACACAGATGGTTATCCAACATCTTCTTTAAAACCTCTAGTGTTGGAGCATTCACAACTTCTGGAGGCAGGCAGTTCCACTGGTTGATTGTTCTAACTGTCAGGAAATTTCTCCTTAATTCTAAGTTGCTTCTTTCCTTGTTTAGTTTCCACCCATTGTCTCTTGTTTGACCCTCAGGTGCTTTGGAGAATAGGTTGACTCCTTCTTCTTTGTGGCAACCCCTGAGATATCGGAAGACTGCTATCATGTCTCCCCTGGTCCTTCTTTTCATTAAATTAGAGCTACCCAGTTCCTGCAACTGTTGTTTGTTGTTGCACGTGCCCGTACGTTGTGTAATCCCGTGGCACTTATAATTAGCGTGGTGGTGATGTACAAATTATGCCAGCCCTTTGCTACGGCCTGTCTCCATCCAGGTTTATGATGGTTTAGTTGTTCCCGGCGTTCGTCATGAGATGGGGCCATCCGAACTTCAATGGGTTGGCAAGGCCCAAGTGGGCACATGAATATGCTTGGCATTAAAAGCATCTCGAGATTCAACGGCCGTGACTCCTGTCCTCTGAAGCAGTGTTTGCCCAGAGATTTGTGTGGCACCTGCCCTAAAGCCCTTAAAAAACTGGCCATTCTCCCAGATCCTGAAGCAAAAAAAGGCAATGTATCTGTTCAACAAAGCATTTTTTTAATTTAATAAACATAAACATAGAAACATAGAAGACTGACGGCAGAAAAAGACCTCCTGGTCCATCTAGTCTGCCCTTATATTATTTCCTGTATTTTATCTTAGGATGGATCTGTGTTTATCCCAGGCATGTTTAAATTCAGTGACTGTGCATATACCAACCACGTCTGCTGGAGGTTTGTTCCAAGCCTCTACCACTCTTTCAGGCAAATAATATTTTCTCATGTTGCTTCTGATCTTTCCCCCGGTTGATCTCAGATTCTGCCCCCTTGTTCTTGGGTTCACTTCCCTATTAAAAACACTTCCCTCCTGAACCTTATTTAACCCTTTCACATAATTAAATGTTTCAATTGTGTCCCCCCTTTCCCTTCTGTCCTCCAGATAAAACAGATAGAGTTCATGAAGTCTTTCCTGAGAAGTTTTATGCTTAAGACCTTCCACCATTTTTGTAGCCCGTCTTTGGACCCGTTCAATTTTATCGATATCTTTTTGTAGGTGAGGTCTCCAGAACTGAACACAGTATTATTCCAAATGGGGTCTCACCTGCGCTCTATACAGCGGGATCACAATCTCCCTCTTCCTGCTTGTTATACCTCTAGCTATGCAGCCAAGCCTTCTACTCGCTTTCCTTACCACCTGACCACACTGCTCACCCATTTGGAGACTGTCAGAAATCACTACCCCTAAATCCTTCTCTTCTGAAGTTTTTGCTAACACAGAACTGCCAATACAATACTCAGACAGAGGATTCCTTTTCCCCAAGTGCATTATTTTACATTTGGAAACATTAAACTGCAGTTTCCATTGCTTTGACCATTTATCTAGTAAAGCTAAATCATTTACCATATTACAGGCACCTCCAGAAATATCAACCGTATTGCACACTTTAGAGTTATCGGCAAATAGGCAAACCTTCTCTACCAAACCTTCCCCTATGTCACTCACTGTTCTGTCGGGCTCTCTGGTACACTCCTCCCAAAAATTCACAGGTACAAATTTCAGACACACACACATTTGAAAATTCAAAACAATGTTCTTTATAATGAAAATTCACTTAAACTAAGCCCTCTTTTGGTATAGCAAAGAGCACTTGTCTCCAAACAAACTGGTAATTTGTACAAGTCCCTTATCAGTTCTGTGATACTTAGCTTGCAGCTGTGAGGCAATTCACAGTCCTTCTTCTTTCACAAAGTGAAACACACTTTGCTCTGCTTTAGTTTCAAAGCGGGGAAAAATCAGCACACAAAAAGTCAAAGTCAGTAAAGCAGTCATGAAACACAACGATCAGATAATCCTCCACAATGGCCAAACCCACATGCTGCTATTTATAGCAGCCTCACTAATGACCACAGCCCCACCCAACCACAGGTGGCCTCATTTTCTTTGATAATAATCTCTCAGTTGTTGTTGCCTAATAATCTCTCAGTTGTTGTTGCTTAATAATCTCTCAGTTGTTGTTGCCTAATAATCTCTCAGTTGTTGTTGCCTGTGCGTGGCTGTATCATTAACTCTTGTTCTGAATCCAAGGAGGAGCTAGATAATTGATCTCCTTCTGAGCTGTCTGCCAAACTCTCCTCCTCCCTGTCACTCATGTCTTCTTGGTCAGAGGAGCCTTCATCATCAGATTCCACCGGGGGCAAAACAGGTCTGCAGCATGTGGATGTCTCCCCCACATCCACAGTCCTTGGGGCAGGAGCTGGGCCAGAGCTAACCATAACACTCACAAACATATTAAAAATAATAGGAACCAGAACAGACCTTTGTGACTATAAATATAAATATAAAAATATAAATAAAAATAAAATGGATGTTGAGTTTCTGTCAGCTCCTTATTGGCTTGCTACACAGAAGACATTTTTTGTTGTGGTGGTTGACAAATGTGTTTTGTCCATTTTATATCTATGGAGATTCTCTGTCATCCAGGTTCCAGTTGTGCCGAAGATTCTATTTCAAGAGACAACTGGACTTCCTGTTTGTTCTATGAGAATGTTTTGTTTCTCCTTCTTCAGAACTGAAGAAGCTGCCTGGATGAGAAGCAAAACATTTTCAAGGGACTGTCTGTTAGTATCCCACACTGGACTTATTACCAATGTTAGCACATATATGTCACAGTGGTGGTTCATATATGGACTTATATAAGTAGAGTATACTTATATACCTACGTAGCTTCTGCTCCGGTAACCTCACACTACTAACCAGAGCATACAAAACTTTCGCCAGACCAATCCTTGAATACAGCTCATCTGTCTGGAACCCACACCGCATTTTGGACATAAATACATTAGAAAACATCCAGAGATACTTTACGAGAAGAGCCCTCCACTCCTCCACTCGCAACAGAACACCCTACTCAACTAGACTTACAATCCTAGGTTTAGAAAGCTTAGAACTACATCGCCTTAAACATGACCTAAGCAGAGCCCATAAAATTACCTGCTACAACATCCTTCCAATCAACGACTACTTCAGCTTTAACTACAACAACACACCAGCACACAACAGACACAAACTTAAAGTAAACTGCTCCAAACTCGACTGCAGAAAATACGATTTTAGTAACCGAGTAATTGTTGCATGGAACTCACTACCAGACTCTGTAGTATCGTCACCTAACCCCCCAAAACGTTACCTTTAAACTATCCACCGTTGACCTCTCCTGATTCTTAGAGGTCAGTAAGGGACATGCATAAGTGCACCAGCGTGCCTTCCGTCCCCTGTCCTAACGTTTCTCTCTTATTAGTACCCATCCCATCTATATAAACAGTGTTATATCTTTGTATACCACCAATGCATACCTGACAAAATAAATAAAATATATAAATAAACCTGAGTGTGACTTCTTTCCTAAGTAACCTGCATTCTTCAAGATCTTTCTCTTAAGGTTTGGCCCGACCTTTGCTGCTCCAGCGAAAAACAACTTCTTACCTTTCCTGGGAAAATATATATATATATCTGTGTATACTCTGGCCAGAGTTTAAAGAGGAAACAGAAAACCATTGGAACAGAGAGGTTGCTGGGACCTGAGAAAAATGTGGCTGCTCTTTGTGTAACAGAAGACTGTGAAATTCAAAAGTGATGCATGAGTTTCCTGCACCGTATTACCCTAGTCAGATTTTCAGCACATCTTGGCACTTTAGGAACACATGAAAATGTTCTTTTAAATATGCAGTTTGCAGCATCAGCATTGAAAGAGATTGTGTGTGTGTGTGTGTATGTGTGTTTGTATGTGTGTGTATAGCATAGTTTTGCGGATAATGAAAAGGAAGTGAGACTACTATAGATCTATTTCAAGCTATTTTGCTCTAATCAGTTAGACATACCCTTACCGGGATTTGAACCTGGCGAGACTGTTACACATATAGATTATAGTTTGTCGGCTATAAAAAATTAACTGGATATGGGCCCTGGAGGGGTCGAGAGGCAAAAAGGAAGCAGTATGCTCCCTCCCATATTTGGGTATATTAGGTTGATTCAATTTTAGGGGTAGCAGTTCTGGTCTGAAATGTATTTAGATGGCCACTAGTGGGCAGCAAACAGGTAGGATTTTTCTAGGTCTGTTTTCACTGCCATCTGGAGGTCCCATTGAGTTTTGCAGATCTGCAGTCATTGCTATAGAAGTCACTAGGTTCTGATGTGGTAGACACAAATAGAAAATTGATTTGAAATTTCTGATTTAAGAGTTTGTACGATCTCAAAATAAGATGTAAAAAGCCAAGGGAAATGATCAGAACCATAAAAAAGCAAAAGTTAGAATATTTTGTACATGTGATGTGACAGCCGGAAAAATATGCCAAACTTCACTTACTCCTCCAAGAAAAGATTGAAGGCAAACAAGGTCCAGGCAGAAGAAGAACAATCATGGCTTGAAAAGGTAAGGGGCTGGTTTGGACAAAACTCAGCAGCCCTTTTTCATGTGTCTGTTGATAAAAATAGGATCACCAACATGATCGCCAATATCTGATAGATGGATATGAAGAAGAAGAGGAGGAGGAGGAAAAGGAAGAGGAAAAGGAGGAAGAAG
Source organism: Erythrolamprus reginae (assembly GCF_031021105.1). NCBI lineage: Eukaryota > Metazoa > Chordata > Lepidosauria > Squamata > Dipsadidae > Erythrolamprus > Erythrolamprus reginae. The sequence goes on along the minus strand of NC_091953.1, from coordinate 137,694,263 downwards.
AAGAAGAGGAGGAGGAGGAAGAAGAAGAAGAAGAGGAAGAGGAAAAAGAAGACAAAGAAGAAGAGGAGGAGGAAGAGGAAGAGGAAGAAGAAGAAGAAGAAGAAGAAGAAGAAGAAGAAGAAGAAGAAGAAGAAGAAGAACAACAACAACAACAACAACAACAACAACAACAACAGCAACAACATCATCTAAAGACAGTCTTTTGGGTTCCATTCTGGAGTATTTTATGCTATCTTGTGTTCAGAGAAATGTGAAGCCCAACTTCATGAAGACTTACTGAGAGAATAACAGTGGTTAAGATTCGACCCATGGGGAACCTGGATTCAAGACCAGCTAATCTAATCTTCTCCATGGATGACTTTGGACCAACTGTTGCCTCTCAAGCCAATCTATCTGAAATAATTAATCTCGTGACAATAATTAATATTGTTATGAGGATAAAAGGAAAGAGCCCTTGGGGAGCCCCTGGAGAAAAGGCAAGATACAAATCACAGAAATGATTAAATCACAAAATTATCAAAAACATCAGTACTCTCCTCAGGTGAGATTAAGCCAGAGTCCCAAATGATCTACATAGAAGATCATAACCAGAAATACATTTGCTCCTAAGGTTAGCACAGGGGACAATGTTCCTAGAGTTAGGAAAAAAGGTGAGTAAACTCCAGTAGCACCAATTTTTATAACTCTTCTTAATCTTTTGGGAAAACGGTTTAAACTAGGATCTGATGGCACCAAATTCTCCCTCCCAAAATCCCTTTTTTGTCAGCAAAACAAAGACTATCACGAAAAAGGAAATAATCAATCCCTATTTTTCACACCACACGTGCTTCTATATATCTTTATTACATCTCCCAAACCGTCCTTTCCTCCAAATTTAAAAGTCCCAAATGATCAGTTTCATAATGTTATTTTTGCATTATCAATATTATTGGTTTCTGTCCTAGTTTTACAATATCCTGTTCAAGATGGAATAAGATAACCAGAAGGCTTCGCCGTATCCCAAATGTGTGGGATTTATTTTCGATTTCTTTGTAATGATTCCTAACAGGGGGGAAAAATGCATTTTTCACAGGGGTTCTCCATTATCTTAACCTTTTTCAGTGTCACCTACCCATTGCAAGGTGCGTTTTTGGAATTTTACCCTGATCGCTTCCTGCCAATTTATGCTTCCTTGATGTCGATGTGAAATTTGGTCCTTTTCAAGCACGTGTGTATTTTTCCTTTTACACTTTGCTGCAAATGCCATTTGAAAGCCTCCTCGTTCAGGGCTGGAAAAAATCCCTTGGCGGCTCTTGGTCATTTCTTTTTTTAATTTTATTACCACCAGCAGTAAAATCATCATCGGTTTGCTTGGCTACTTCACAGCTCCCTCTTAATCCTGAATCGTTCCTAAAAGAAGTTTAAAAATACTCCCAACCCCGCAGGGCTTCGCTTCAGACAACAATCCAGTGCGATAATTTATTCATTTCTTCCTATTTTCTCCATCTGTTTTTTTTTAACAACCTAAAAAGTAATGTAAACCGCTCTAAACTCAACTGTAGGAAATACAGTAAACAAGTAGTTGATGCATGGAACTCACTACCAGACTCTGTAGTATCATCACCTAACCCACAAATCTTTACCCATAGACTCTCCACTGTTGACCTCTCCCACTATTCCTAAGAGGTCAGTAAGGGGCATGCATGTGCACCAGCGTGCCTTCCGTCCCCTGTCCTAATGTTTCTCTCTTACTAGTATCATGTATATAAATATTATTATATCTTTGTATACCACCAATACGTACTTGACAAAACAAACAAATAAATAAGTTATTATTATTATTGTATGCCGCCCTTCTCTCTTCTCTGAAGAGAAGGCTACAGCCAACAATAATGGCTACAGACCATTTAATAAATAAAATTAAGTGGTCTGTAACCATGTTTGGTTTTTGCTTTATTCCATGGCTGATGAATTTGCTTGGATGTTCAGGTCAAGAGGTTGCAAGTTTAAGTAGTCAAGATCTGTTGGTCATCCTTCTATCCTTTAGGGGAACTGGAGGCTAAAACATACAAAGAAATGTTGCAGAAACTGAATTTTGTTTGTTTGTTTGTTTGTTTGTCAAGTATGTATTGGTAGTATACATAGATATGACGCTGTTTATATACATGAAATGGGTACTAATAAGAGGGAAAAATTAGGACAGGGGACGGAAGGCACACTGGTGCATTTATGCACTCCCCTTACTGACCTCTAAGAATCAGGAGAGGTCAACAGTGGACAGTCTAAGAGTAAAGTGTTGGGAGTTAGGTGATGATACTACAGAGTCTATGTTCTCTACTGCTCAAAGGAGCTTGGTCAAGCCAGCATCTTTCCATAAGTATAAAAGCTACCTTTGGCCACATCGTATTTTTCTGACAGGATGGACGTTGTAAGAGATGATTTTATGGGCTATGCTTAGATCGTGTTTAAAGCAACGTAGTTCTAAGCTTTCTAAACCTAGGATTGTAAGTCTAGTTGTGTAGGGGATTCTGTTGCAAGTGGAGGAGTGGAGGACTCTTCTAGCATAAGAACTTGCAGCTTTTCAAGGACAATTCAAATATATAGGTAGCTTTGGAGGAACCCCTTTAACCGACATGCCACTTCCTGTCCACAGTTGAGTCACAATAATCCTCCACCAAAATAAATAAAATCCATCCGAGAATCAAAAGTGAGAGGCCTTTGAAGTGTTGGGGAAAGAGCCTGGGTGGTATTGAATAGAAGGAGGTTTTCTGATCAAGGACAAAGCAGGACACCCCCACAAACCCATCCGAAAACCCCTACTTGGGCTACATGTCAGTCATACCTCTGGGCCAGTTCAAATGTCAGCCCCGAGTGCAATTTTTATTTATAGCCTGCCATTCCAGAGATGAAAGCGAAAATGCGGGACGACCCAAGATCAAAACACAGGGCGAATATCGGTGGGAAGTCCTTCTTCTTGACAATGCAAAAGAATGACGATGCCACCTCCAACATTAGCAGATCCCTCTCTCTCTCTCTCTCTCTCTCTCTCTCTCTCTCTCTCTCTCTCTCTCCAGGGATAAGGGGAAAGGTTCAGCTAAGCCTACCACTTTCATATCAACAGTGGACCACAAAACACCCAGCTTGGCTCAAGATCTGAACTGCTCCAAAGCTCACAGATCAAGGGAGGCTATAGAAGTCTTCGGAGGCCATATCCTAAGCCAACATTTCTTGGTGGCTTACATTCCTGGTCTGGTTTCAGACGATCCATTGTTAGCTTCCATCGGAGGAAGCTTTTGAAGTCCACTTCGTGCATAATCGCTCTTGAAATATTTCAGTTTATCCTTCTAGGTAAAGGCACTTCTGATGAACACACACCCCTAGCGAGCCAAGGGCCACCTGATTTCATCAGGAAAACAAGACAGTTCAAGTCCACCCTACAGATAGATAGATAGATAGATAGATAGATAGATAGATAGATAGATAGATAGATAGATAGATAGATAGAGATAGATAGATATATAGAGAGAGATGGATAGATAGAGAGAGAGATGGAGATAGAGATGGATAGATGGATAGATAGATAGATAGATAGATAGATAGATAGATAGATAGATAGATAGATAGATAGATTTTTTTCTCTTATTTTTCCATAGTATTCCCAAAAGCTTTCTCCAATACCAAAATTCAGAAGCATCAATATGGATTTGGAATGGTGAGAACTTAACAGATACGTGTTGAAGGTGTCATTTCAAGGTACCACTGTCCAGTTCAAATCTACTGAATGTTTTGGACCAACCCGATAATAAGGATTCTAACTGTGTTTTAAGTACATTTCATTAGCAAAGAAAATGGCTTTGTCTTGCTCAATAACTAGAAAATCAAATTGGATTCCATCATGTTCCAAGTAAAAGTCTAGCATTAAGTCCAACTGCTGTTGATTCAGTCACTGGTGGCCATGAAACATATAAATACAATTTTTAAAATGTAAACCCTCTAAATATTTATGAAAGCTGTCAGAATACTCTCATGTCAGCTCTTTACAAATTTCTTTCTTGGCTATGTTCACACACGGAACAACTTTTTATTATTTTTGTTTATTCGTTTGCATAATTCGTCCATGGGTATTTTTACAGGTAATACTACAGGGCTCCTTATTGATTATTGGAAATGCATCTATTGCCATGATTTTGTAAAACTGAAGTCAGAGGAGTTTTGTGGGTATTTGTGTATCTCTTTTTGTTTAGATTAGCAGTTTTCACCAGAAGGCAATTTTGTGCATGAGATAGAATGGAATAGAATAGAATAGAATAGAGTAGAGTAGAGTAGAGTAGAGTAGAGTAGAGTAGAGTTAGAATGGAATGGAATGGAATAGAATAGAATAGAATAGAATAGAATAATAGAATTCTTTATTGGCCAAGTGTGATTGGACACACAAGGAATTTGTCTATGGTTCTTATGTTCTTATACATAAAAGAAAAAATACATTTGGAAGTTTGCAGATTGGAAATATGTATTTTTATGTGCATTAAATTGTAAAACATGGAAAATCCTGGAAGAAAAATGCCAATCAAGGCAAAGGAGAAGGGTACAGAAATGTAGTTAGGGATCTGTCTTAAGTACCTTCATAAACTTAAGAGACACAACAGTTTAAATGTGTTTTATTGTCCTTATTCAATGTCAATGGAGATTCTCAGTTCTCCAAATCACATTTGTCCCAAAGGTGCTTTTCCAAACGGCCAATGGACTTTCTTGGGACATTTGGAAAAATGAAACATTTCCAAGGAAAATACCAAGAGATGCAACAGAAGGGACAATGTTGGGTGGGGGGTGGATATTGGGGTGGGGTTTTTTTTTTTGCAAATATATAGTAGCATAATGAATATGGGAGGGAAACTTGCATTTTGATATGTAGCCTGGATATTCTAACGCTTCAGACCTTCGATGTCCTCTCTACAGAGTGAAAGAGATATTTTCATTTAAGATTTTTTTGACAGTCCATTGTCCTGTATAATTCTTTCAACGTCTGGAAGATACGTTGATATGGTTAATCCCAGAGGTGGGTTTCTACTGTACTGTCTAGTGCAGTGCTCCAGTAGTGGCCCACCAATTGTGCAGTTTTGGTGCGAGAGCTCCAGTGCTGTCTTTGCCAGTCCGTGTGAGCTGCCTTTTTTTTCTAATTTTGGTGATTTTTGGCTCTTTGAACATGTGCAGAAGAAAAAAATCATCCCCTCTGCACATATGTGGAAAAGGTAAGAGGAACCCACCCTGGTTAATCCTATATTGGAGATGGAAGGGTTGAGTTGAGTTGGGTTGGGTTGGGTTGGGTTCATTGGTTGGTTGGTTGGTTGGTTGGTTGGGTTGGGTTGGGTTGGGTTGAGTTGGGTTGAGTTGGTTGGATTAGTTGAGTTGGTTCACTTGGTTGGGTTGGGTTGGATTAAATTGGTTGAGTTGGGTTAGATTCATTTCTTTGGGTTGGGAGCTGAGACAGTAGACTAAATTCATGGCAATTCGTAGTTTAATTTAATTAATTGACTTCTATGCCACCCAATCCCGAAGGACTCAGGGTGGCTTACAACAATTAAAAAACAATACAATAGTACAACAATAAAAAGAAGTTGAATGTCAACAGTACATTAAACCCCATTATAACCCATCATAAAACCCCCAAAAATCTATCTAACGAACATACATACCAGCCAAACATAATTCGGGCGCATCTGATGTTAGAGTTCACTTAAGATATGCCTTAAGTAGTTAAGTAGTTACTTCCTAAATGGTGGACAATCTCTCAATCATTGCGCTACATCAACAAGCATTAATCTTGGCTGTTCATACTCAGATTCTCCTTGTATCTTCTATTTTGAAAGCATTTCTATGGAAATTCTCAATCATCCACCTCATGATTGTCCCAAAGGTGTTTTTCCAAAAGGCAGCTGGACTTCTTGGTTGTTTTTCTTTGAAAACATTTAACTTCTCATCAGTTCTTCTTTCAGTTCTCATGAAGAACTGAAGACACTTCTTGGATGACAGGTGAAATATATTCAATGAAAAAACCCCAAGAAAGCTCAGATGCCTTTCGGGGGGAAATGATCTTTGAGACTTTTTGAAAGCATGTTTTGACATTAGCTTGTACCTCATACTTTTGAAAGATGCAGCCAATAGGTTTGGCCCAACTGGCCACCTCAACACTGTCCCCATTCATTTTTAAGGACCCAGACAGACTTTATTTATCTGTTTGTCTTTGGATTTGTCTTGGCCAGGAGCTGCATGGCATGTCAACTCAGTGTGACTTTGAAAGGAATGAGTCTTCTTGGAAATAGTTTCCATCTTTTCTCATCCTTGTTGGCAAAGCTGTGTGTAGAACTTTGTGGATGGATGAGGAAAACTTTTCACAGTTGGCAAATCAAAGTTTGTGGGAGTGCAAATGAGGTGGGTGATGTTGTAACCTGAAGAATATTCATCCTTGTCTTATTCGATGAGGTCATTTCCCCCGTTTTCTCAACAGACTGTTGAAGCTTCACATTCCTTAAATGCACAGAATTTGGCTTTTAAATATGGGGATGGTGAACTCCTAAGGAGATACAAGGGCTCAAGTCTATGGAGGGTCTATGCTCAGCAAATGGAAGAGGGGTGGGTCTCCAGATTTTGCAGAAAGGCCAGAATAAAGTGTGGGAGAGGAGAGACTAAGTGGGGAGACGTTCCAAAAACTTAATACTGAACATTTTCTGAAGCTATGAAGTCTTAGCTTTGAGAGGAAAACACAGAAAACCACAGAAAATGAGAAGGGGAAAGGGGGAAAGGGAAGGGAAGAATGGAAGGGAAGAAGTAGAGTAGAGTAGAGTAGAGAAGAGAAGAGAGAAGAGAAGAGTGTATAGTAGGGTAGGGTGGGGTAGGGAAGGGAAGGGAAGGGAAGAAAAGGAAAGGAAAGGAAAGGAAGCAGAGGGAGGAAGGGATGGCGGGAGAGAGGAAGGAAGGAAGGAAGGAAGGAAGGAAGGAAGGAAGGAAGGAAGGAAGGAGAGAAAGCCCATGTGACCTACCATTTCACACACATACACAAAATATCAGTTACATTCCTAGTAATATTTTATATAAAGAAACACTTCTTTATATAAGTCACTTTTTCAGTGCCATTGTTGCTTCAGACAGTTACTGAATGAATATTTGTAAATCAATGACTACCAATACTGAGCCATAATGTCACTTAAACCCAGTTAAATAGCACAGGTTATCCCTTTGCAAACCATGTTCTCTGATTCCTGTTGTTTCCCTGCCTGTAATTCATTGGAAAATCTCTACACTTCCACTCCCTGTTTAATAATAATAATAATAATAATAATAATAATAATAATAATAATAATAATTTATTAGATTTGTATGCCGCCCCTCTCAGAAGAATCAGGGTCACTCACAGCAACAATAAACAATGTATAACAAATCCAATAATTAAAACTATGGCTAAAACCCCCAATAATTAAAAATACAGCTCAATCATAACCATACATAAATCTTACAAGCCAAAGGAAATACGTCAGTTACCCCATGCCTGGCAACATAGATGGATTTTCATAGTCTTGCGGAAGGCAAGGAGGGTGGGGGCAGTTCGACTCTCTGGGGCAAGTTGATTCCAGAGGGCTGGGGCCGCCATAGAGAAGGCTCTTCCCTGGGTCCCACCAGACGACATTGTTTAGTCGACGGCATCCAGAGAAGGCTGACTCTGTGAGACCTAATTGGCCGCTAAGCTTTCTTGGCAGCCATTAGTAACAAAAGAAAATTTTGATGGCTTCTTTTGCATGTGTAAATAAACAACATTTTTTTCCACCAACTCCCCAAAAAAAGAGAGCCAGAACATCTCACAACAAATTTTGTTTCCCCTCCACCAGGCTTTCATGCAGGGCCAAAAGTGTTAAAGATAAGAATGAACTGAGGGATTCAAAGCTGATCCTGGAAACAATGTCGTTGTTTAGATCTTGTCTTGATGTTTGAAGGACTCTTGCCTGGGCCAGATGGTCGATGACAACTCACCCCTCAAACCCCGGCTAATGCTTGTGATCTCCCTGCTGAGATACAAGCCAAATTCTCCATCCAAGATCCAAAGATCCTTCCTTTGGATAGCGAGCTTCTATGAAGAGTGATGCTATGTTCTAGCACCGAGCTCCCCCAGAAATCCAACGCGGACCACCAGGTGTAGATACCGTGTTGTTCGGAGTATAAGACGCACCCTTTTCCTCCCTACAAAGTTAGTGGTTCAACCTCCCATCTGTATATGGTTTCATCGTTGTCTCGAATGAGACCAATCATTGTTGTGTCGTCTGCAAACTTCAGTAGTTTGATGGATCATTTGAGATGCCATCATTAGTGTATAGAAAGAAGAGAAGTGGTGATGTGATTTTGCCTAGATTCACCTTCCAAATAAAAAAAGCAGCCCTTTCTTGCAAAAAGTCAGCTGCTAATTAATCTTCATTAGCAGTTGGCATCAATTCAAACAGTCTTAACTCAAAGCAATGCAGTTTCTTGCTGTCTCACGTAGTTTCCAAAGGCTTGTCAAAAGGCCCAGGAGCCAAAGAAAGAAAACCAGGGATTCATAAGACAATTCACGACAGATACCCAAGTCTAAACTGTTGTTTCCTGCAGCCTTTCAGCTGCCTCTGCTGTCTTTAAGTAGACTAGGGGAGTGGCCAGTTCTCCCCATGTCTTACTCCTGAGGAGACCTCCTCTGGAGTAACCATTCCTGCCTCTTGGCAGCTCTACAGGCTCTTGCATCAAGAAGAGAAGTCTCTTCTTCCTCATCGCTGCTATGAGGTGTTGGAGGTCGCCATTAGCACTATGTACATAACAGTTTGGGTTTGGCAATATATAAACAAACTAACAATGAATGCTGATTCATATAACACTTGGAATAAAGGAATTCTCAATGCATCTCATTGTAAAACATATCCTCTTTAATTCATCCTTTAATACTCCAACTCTGCACGCAGTTTTCTTCTCTCATCATTATTATCTCAGCAACTAAGTAAATAAGCTTGGCAGTAACATAAAAGACATTCCACAAGTCATTCTAAAATTTATGGCTAATTAGGGCTAGCCAGGAGTCATAAAGAAACAAGTAATAAATCACACATGATAGCTTACGCGGCCATTCTTATTTTGCAAGATTGAACGAATTCAGCCTCTCTTCCGTTTTACACCTGGATGTGAAGTAATTCATTAATTAATATCTAATATCTCCTCCCTCTTTCTTCGCAGCATTTCTGAAACCTTCTGAAACGAGCATCCCTCCATCTGTGATCTTCCCCATTTGAGTCACTCGAACTCATGTCTATGTCATTAGCTCCGTGGTCTTCACTAACATTGCTAACTATTGGTAGAACAGGGAGATTTATGATCTCTAAATCCCATTCATCATCTGAATCTGAAAACTCCTCACGCTGCAAGGGAGTACACACAACATATGTATTGAAGCACTATAGCTTTAAGAGTTAGTGTTGGAGATGGCCACAAGAGGGAGCCAGAAGTGTGATTCTCTCTCTCTCTGTTACTTCTCTGTTTGGTATTGTTGATTCATTGTGACTGCTGTAGTAAGAACTGTGTGTTCGATGATACTTTATATTTGTAAGCTGTACAAGCAAGGCTTGTAGTATTGTTAACGTATTGAGAGTTTTTGACTTATTTGACTGTGCATGACAGGACTGTTTAACTTGACTACAATATTTGCTCACGTAAATGCTATTTTATACACTTTAATGTATCTGGTTTGTACGACTGAACCATTACTCGTATTGCCTGACTTCCTGCTGGATATCTGCTAGAATTCCAAGTTTCCTTTGCCCATGTGCATCCTGGATAACTCAGAAGTCACTCTGCATACTCCTTAACAGTTCTGAACCTCTGCCTTTGGCACCGAGTACTCACCAACGTCCTCACTGTCTGACTTATGTGCTGGATTCACAGGCCGCTGAAACATCACCAAGTCGATCTCCTCTCAAACGGGATCCGCTATCAGCTAAATGGGCCGCTAGTGGTCCAAAACAAGATGTTAGAGTTCACTTTAAAATGTTATTATCTGGTAGAAAAAGAGAATGTTGAATTCCTGGAAAAGATGCGAATGATTTGGCTTCTCTTGATGGTGCAATTCTGGGTTTTGCATTTTCAAATAATTGGAGTTCACTTAGCTCTGCTCGCTGACACTGAGCGTGTTTGCTTTGGATCCACTTGGATGGTAAGAAAGAGATCCCAAAGACCAAACAAAACATTATTATTTGGGGGGGGAGGCCCAGGCAGGAAAAGAGCTGATTCGATTTGCAGAGGGGCGTCGTTTAGGTTCACCTGCCACCTTCATGTTCCTGGATCCCAAAATAAAAGAAGCCAAAATAAATGGTTTGCCTGTCAAAAATGTGGTTTTGCTTCTGACCTGTGTGGAGAGCAAAAGGAAGTACGAGATCGCTTTCAGCATTCGTAACACTATTATGGAATATAGTTAAAATTAAATGGTAGCATTTCAGCCAGCAGGGGTGAGTCTCATTTCAGAGTCACAATTCTGTCTTTGTAGATTTTTTTTTCATTGCTTTACTTGCTCCAAATGTTTCTTTCCAGCCCTAACCAGGTGCTAACAATGTTCCCAGCTCTTACCAACTTGCAAGCTCTTTCATTGCTACTCTCTGCGAAGAATGTTTTTCAAGCCCTAAGTCTTTACAGGGTTTTTTTCATTGCTCTAACTTGCTCCGAATAAGTTTCTTTCCAGCGCTAATCAAGTGCTAACAATGTTCCTAGCTCTTACCGGCTTGCAAGCTCTTTCATTGTTACTCTCTCTGAAGAATGTTTTCCAAACCGTGTCTTTGTAGTTTTCTTTTTCATTGCTTTACTTGCTCCAAATGTTTCTTTTCAGCCTTAATCTGGCGCTAACAATGTTCCCAGCTCTTACCCACTTGCAAGTTCTTTCATGGTTACTCTCTACAAAGAATGTTTTCCAAACCCTACGTTTTTGCAAGGTTTTTCCATTGCTCTACTTGCTCTTACTGTCTTTCAGGCTCTTTCATGGTTACTCTCTGCAAAGAATATTTTCTAAGCCCAAAGTTTTTGCAGGGTTTTTTCCATTGCTCTACTTGCTCCGAATGTTTCTTTCCAGGTGCTAATGATGTTCCCAGCTCTTACCTGCTTGCAAGGTCTTTCATTGTTACTCTCTCAGAATAAAGGTTTTTTAAGCCCTTAACCAGGGGATAAAATAATGTGCTGAAGCTGACTAGACTAAGGACACTAGCCAGGTGAATACCTGGTAAGCAGATTCTTTGTTTTCCTCCCCAAAAACTAAGGTGCGTCTTATACTCCGAGAAATGCTGTAAGTAGCACATGGAGGAATACATACATGCATACAGGGAACGGCTGCTCGTCTTTGATGCTAGCAGTGCGCCCTCCGGGGCAAGTGTGGGTCCCTCCAGCAGGAGCATGCGCCCATTGGCACAAGATTTCGGTGATTTTCACCAATATTTTTGCTTCCACAACGTGCATGGTCTTTTGTCTTCTTTTATTATTACTTTCTATGTTATGTTTATATAAACCACTCTCCTATAGTTGATTGATAAATAAAATAAATAAACTGCAAAAGTCAACAGAACAGTTTGCAATTATGTCTTCTACAGAAAATACAAACCATAAAGAGAGAAAACTGTTGATAGGTAGAAATGAACTGCAAAGGAAAAAGAAATCACAAATGTGTAATCATGCAAAATGCTAGGTAAAACTACCTTAGTTGTTGTTTTCAATGTATCTTTTAAAATGTTTTATATGTTTATATGCATATTTTTTTCTTTTTTGTTTTATCTTTTCTTTTTCTTTTTATTTTTAAAATAGATTTTATTAAATTATATACATATTTAAAAGACACACATAAACAGATCATTGTATTCATAGTTTGTGAGTACAATTATAGATTGTCTGTTAAAGGACAATATGACATATACAGTGATCCCTCGATTTTCGCGATCTCGATCTTCGCAAAACGCTATATCGCGATTTTTCCCACCCGATGACATCACTCTCTTCCTTTCTCATCTTTCTTTCTCTCTCTCTTTCTCTATCTTGCTTCTTCCTCTCTCACACTCTCTTCCTCCCTCTCTCATCTCTTTCTTTCCTTCTCTCTCTTTCTCTATCTCTCCCCCTCTTGCTCTCAAGCGGCGGGCGGCGGGCGGGCGAGCGGCGGGCGGGCAGCAGCGAGGAGCCAAAGATCGGGGTTTCCCCTTTGCGTGGGCGGCGGGGAAACCCCGATCTTCGGCTCCTCGCTGCTGCGGCGCTGCCGAGCAGATCAGCTGCTGGGCGGCCGAAGAAACCTTCCCTGGGTCTTCCCTGCCACCCACGCAAACTCCACCATCTGCGCATGCGCGGCCATGGAAAAAGGGCGCGCATGCGCAGATGGTGTTTTTACTTCCGCACCACTATATCGCGAAAAATCAAGTATCGCGAGGGGTCTTGGAACGTAACCCTCGCGATACTCGAGGGATCACTGTAATTCCATTCCACCCCTACCCCTGCTGCCTCTTTGCAGCATATCTTATTGGAATTTTATGGATAATCATATTAGCGAGATAATATACATATATATTTATAAATTGTACATATATACATATCTATACAGTACTTATATCGAAGTAACAATAATGTCTCGGTTAAAAAGAATTGTCAACAAATAAATAAAGTGATGTTTGTCTATATTTGAGTTGTTATTGTGTTTTCTTTTTAATGTACCTACTTAATAAAGATTATTTTAGAGAAAAAATAGAGACTTACAGCTACTACAGTATATCTAACCCCATAGCGCCATCTGATGACCAATGTGAAATGCAACACTCTTAAAAACAAAGCTTAGTTCTTGAGCTACAACAGTTTGTTCAGCGACTGTAAAAAGTTACATGGGTACTGAAAAAGTGACTTGTGATCATTTTTCACACACTTACGGCCATTGCCGCATTCCTCCAAATTCAGAAGGCTTGGCAACTGACATGTACTTATGCCAGTTGTAGTCTTCCAAGGTCACGCATCCTCATCCAAAGTCATTCCTCTTTTGCCAATTTCCAACAACTAAAGTCAACAGCAAATTGGACTCATTTATTCATTCATTTAAAAATTTATGACTGATTTAACAGCTGTAGTGATTCACTTAACAACACTGGCCGTTGGAAGGTCGTAAAGTAAGACAAAATGCCACCTTGAGCTCAGTTCTGGCCATAATTCAAGAATAAATAAATCTCTGTATTTGTAGTTTAAGAAATGTGGGTTTGCAATTCAACTGGCTCTAAACAGCAGCTGTAAATTGCACAGAGAAAAACTTGAAAATTTACCATATTTTTCAGAGTATAAGACACACCTTAGTTTTTGGAGAGGAAAATAAGGTAAATAATCTGCTTTCCAGGTATTCATCTGGCTAGCCTCCTTAGTGTGGTCAGTTTCAGCACATTATTTTATTCCCTGGTTAAGGGCTTATAAAAACCCTTATTAAGAGAGAGTAACAATGTAAGATCTTGCAAGCCAGTAAGAGCTGAAAACAGAAAGAAACATTCGTAGCAAGTAGAACAATGGAAAAAACTTAGGGCCTGGAAAACATTCTTTACAGAGAGTAACAATGAAAGAGCTTGCAAGCCAGTAAGAGTTGTGAACATGGTTAACACCTGGTTAGGGCAGGAAAGAAACATCTGGAGCAAGTAAAGCAATGAAAAAAATCTGCAAAGACTTAGGGCTTGGGAAACATTCTTTGCAGAGAGTAACAATGGAAGAGCCTGCAAGGTAAGAGCTGGGAAGATTGTTAGCAGCTAGTTAGGACTGGAAAGAAACTTTTGGAGCAAGTTAGAGCAATGAAAAAAACCCTGCAAAGGCTTAGGGCCTGGAAAACCTCCTTCACAGAGAGTAACAATGAAAGATCTTGCAAGCTGGTAAGAGCCGGGAACATCATTAGCACCTGGTTAGGGCTGAAAAGAAAGTTACTTGGAGAAAGTAAGAGTAATGGGAAAAAAGTCTGCAAAGTCTTAGAGCTTGGAAAACATTATTTGCAGACAGTAACAATGAGAGAACCTGCAACATAAGAGCTGGGAAGATCATTAGCACCTAGTTAGGGCTGGGGACAAAAGCTTTGAAAAAAGCTGCATTTAGAGTATAAGATGTACCTGAATTTTCAGCCTCTTTTAGGGAGGAAAAAAGTGCATCTTATACTCCCAAAAAATACGTATTGCAGAAGTTGTTCAATTAGCTGAGCTGAAATGGCCAGTAGGGGGCAGCAGAATCCTACAGAAAAATACAATGCGGCCAGAGGTAGCTTTTTATTTTATATTTATGGAAAGATGCTGGCTTGACCATATTCCATTCCATTCTATTTTTTATTCATTTTCTATATTGTACTCTACTCTTTTGATGGCAAAAAAATCAATCAAATTGATCATATTTATATTGATTATATAAAACAATTAGGACTTTTTGTTTAGACTTGAGGCTGGATTGTAGCTTTAAATATCTTCCCAGATTAAATTTGATACAGAGAGACCAAGAAAATTCACATTAAAATAGAGTTCCCAAAATCAATTTTTTGAATCCATTTAGTAAACGGTAATAATAATAATAATAATAATAATAATAATAATAATAATAATAATAATATATTAGATTTGTATGCCGCCCCTCTCCGAAGACTCTTCTTTTCAGCCTCTGAGATAGAACAGTAGATGGCACCACAGAATGGGCTTAAAATAACCAGATTATTCTTCTGTTCTACTATACTGTGGTGAATAATTCACCCCAACAGCTGGCTAAATAAAATTCCAGTTAGTGTTACTAACAGAAAGAAATTGTCAGACAATCCTGGTTGACCAATTGTTGGAGTTTCTCTCCCTCTTTCTTCCTCCTTTCTCTCTTTTTTCTCACTCTCTCTTCCTACATCCCTCCCTCCCTCCCTCTCTCTCCCTCTCTCCCTCCCCAACTCCGACTTAATTATGCCCATTCACGGTGCCTTGACAGATGGCTAAGCAGAAAAGAGTCACCTTATTCTTGACCACTGAGGCACAAAATCATCTCCCGCAAGCAGAGGAAAGATCTTTTGGGCCGGCCGGGCTGTTTTTTTTACAGCATAGATGTGCCTCAAACGCATGTCCAAAGTCAGAGGTGATTGTTCATCCTTTGAGATACCAGAGGAGGGTAAGATAATGGTCGAAAATGTACAAATAATCAATGTTTGTCCCTTTGAGCTACTGTCGAATCTTAGTGACTGTCTGGACAGGCCCAACCGGGTTTTTCTGGCAAGATTTGAGGATGACCAAGAACGAAGGAATTGTGAAAGGAGTTCATCGTTCAGTGGAATGGCTTGAACTTCAGAAGCTGTGAATGCTCCAACACTGGTGGTTTTTAAGAAGAGTTTGGACACCTCCTCCTGCATGTGAGAGTTCACCAATTTTTGAAGCCCCTCTCCCACCGCCCGTGGAGAAGTATCCTTGAGGCAAGAGGATATGGGCACATCCTCCAAGGAAGGGGTCCCAACTAAGGGAGCCTGTCCCTCTTCCACAGATTGATGTCCTCCCTGCCCAAGATCCCCATTCTCCAAAGCAGCTGGGGAGCTGCTCAGCATGGAGTGGGATGCTCCTACTGCATCCCTGAAGGTCTTCTCCTGCCTCACTATCTCTCTCTGCTTCTCCAGGGCTGCTACCTTGGCTTCAAGGGAAAGATCCTGTTCCCTGAGAGCCAGGAGCTCATTGTACCGATCACACACCCATTTGGAGTGTACAGGACCTGGAGAAGGCCAACTTTGTGGGACCTCACGGGTCGCTGGGATTCGTGCGGCAGAAGGCAGACCCCTAGGTATTCTGGCCTGATGCCATGTACGGTTGTGCACACAAGAAACGTTTAGATTGAGATTAGTTGTGAATAACGACTCAGCCACACACAGTTACACTAACGTGAATTAAAGTTTACTTTGACAAATAGCACATTCAGATAAACAGTGTAAAATTCATACACGTAATAAGTCAGAATAACAGTCCAAATATTACCAAGTACACACAGTCTTTCTTACCAATCGTCTTTGTCATAATCAGTAAACAACGATATCAAGCCTAAACATATTTTACCTGTAATACATGACTACAATACAAAGAGATTGCAGAGCAAACAACACAGTGAGTAACCAGACAAAGAAAAAGAGAGAGGGCGCTCACTGAAATAAGCTATAAGCTCTAGCTCCCTCTTGTGGTACCCTGCAACACCTGCAGCCAATATATTGCCAACCCAACAGTTATGGACAGAGTCTTAACAAGTCCCGTGGTAGTTACAAACCAATGTTGTAAATCAAGGATTGCCTGTAATGTTAGATGTTGGAGAGAGAAGGAGTAAGATCAGGTCAACAGAACAGGAAGTCAAGAAAAAGGACCCAGATGTCTTTAATTCGAGCACAAGACATTTCCCAAAAGTGCAAACACCATATTGTTGCAGGAAGTGAGAGCAGCTGGAAGAGGAGTTCAGGAGGGATGGGAAGTAAGGAGTCGTTGCAGGTGAGCTGGGTTAAAAAAGGAAATGAAAGGTTCAAGTCCTTCAAATCCCTACGGCTGCTGATCCTAAAAGTCCCCTGTGCAGAGGCTGAGATTTGAACTGGAGATGCAACCATTCTGAACCAGGCTGCTGGTGAAGTTCAAAATCATCCCTGATTCTTCTACTCTTCAGCTGGTTAATTTATTTATATAACTGCCCAGAATTGAGACAGAGAAAGAGATGGAAGGACCAGGAAGGAGAAAGGAGAAGGGGAAGGAAGAGGAGGAGGAGGAGGAGGAGAGGAGAGGGGAGGGGAGGGGAGAAGAAAAAATAGAGGGAGGAGGAAGAGGAAGAAGAAGAAGAGACAAGAACAGAAGGAAGAGAAGAAGAAGAAGAAGAAGAAGAAGAAGAAGAAGAAGAAGAAGAACAAGAACAAGAACAAGAACAAGAACAAGAACAAGAACAAGAACAAGAAAAACAAGAACAAAAGGGAGAAGAAGAGGAAGGGGAAGAGGAAGAGGAAGAGGAAGGAAACAGGAAGCAGGAAGAGGAAGGAAGAAGGGGAAGGAGAAGGAAAAAGAAAGAGAAAGGGAAGGAGAAGGTGAGGAAGAGGAGGAGGAGGAGGAGGAAGAAGAAGAAGAAAGGGGAAGGAGGAGAAACACCTATGAGTCTCTACTTTTTTCTCTTTCTCGCACAAACATTTGTCCAAGATGGAAGGGTTGATTTGGACCGCAAGAACCGCAAACTCCTCCAACGGTGGCCTCTCTCCAACGCTTTAATCTTCCAAAGAAGGTGACATCTACCACCGCATGATCTGCCTCTGAAAATAAGGTCTTTCTCCACCACTGAGCAGCAAACACTAAGCCATCTAACCCTGGCTTTTAGTATTATTTTACTTCTCAGTCGCAACAGGCAGGTGGGAAGCGATGAAAGCTCTTTGATGGTCTCCTTCTAATTTGACCTGGAAAGTTCCTCCCGCCTTGCCTTGTATCATCTTAACAGATGTTTCCCTCCTTCTTGGCCGGCTTCCCAATGCCATGATGTTGCTTCCAACCATGCCAGAATCGAGCCAGGACCGGCCTTTGGCCGAGCAAGGACACCCTGTCCTCCACTGACAGACAACAAGTCTACCCATCGCAAACCAACTTTTAAAATTTTATTTATTTGTTTGTTTGTTTTGTCAAGTACGTATTGGAGGTGTACAAAGATATAACAATGTTTATATACATGATACTAGAAAGAGGGAAATATTAGGACAGGGGACAGAAGGCACACTGGTTCTTTGGCCAACTGGATGGGAATTCACAAGAAATGGACTTTTATTTTGCTTTTTGGTTGTTTCTTTCTTTCTTTCTTTCTTTCTTTCTTTCTTTCTTTCTTTCTTTGCTTGGCTTGTTCTTCTCACTGCATGATTGATAAGGGGGTTGGACTAGAAGACCTCCGGGGTCCCTTCTGGCTCTATTCTGATTGATTGATGAAATATCTAGAAGAGACACAATGTCCTAGTTTGTTTATTTATTTTGTCAAGTATGTATTGGTGGCATAGAGAGATATAATAATATTTATATACATGATACTACTAAAAGAGAAACATTAGGACAGGGGACGGAAGGCACGCTGGTGCACTTATGCACGCCCCTTACTCACCTCTTAGGAATCGTGAGAGGTCAACAGTGAATAGTCTATGGGTAAAGTTTTAGGGGTTATTAGGTGATGATACAACAGAGTCAGATAGTGAATTCCATGCATCAACTACTGTACTTGGTTGCTAAAGTCGTATTTCCTGCAGTTGAGTTTGGAGTGGTTTACTTTAAGTTTGTATCTGTTGTGTGTTGTTGTAGTTGAAGCTGAAGTAGTCGTTGACAGGAAGGACGTTGTAGCAGATGATTTTATGGGCTATACTAAAGTCATGTTTAAGGTGATATAGTTCTAAGCTTTCTAAACCTAGGATTGTAAGCCTAGTTGCGTAGGATATTCTGTTGAGAGTGGAGGAGTGGAGGGCTCTTCTAGTAAAGTATCTCTGGACATTTTCTAGAGTGTTTATGTCCAAAATGTGGTGTGAATTCCAGACAGATGAGCTGTATTCAAGGATTGGTCTGGTGAAGATTTTGTATACTCCAGTTAGTAGTGTGAGATTACCAGAGCAGAAGCTACGTAGGATTAGGTTGACAACTCTTGAAGCTTTTTTGACAATGTTGTTGCAGGGGGCTTTGGCACTTAGGTCGTTTGATATGAGCCTTCCAAGGTCTTTTTGAACTGATGACCCATCTTTGTGGAGATGTTT